>NC_081553.1:41042811-41142811 GCF_963082655.1 Stomoxys calcitrans | reverse complement strand
TCGGACCACAATTAAATTGTATGTCAGCCAATTCGAATAAGAATTGCGCCCTTTGGGGGCTCAAGAAGTAAAATAGAGAGATCGATTTATATGGGAGCTGTATCAAGCTATAGACCGATTCAGATCATAATAAACACGTATGTTGATGGTCATGGAGAGGATTCGTCATACAAAATTTCAGGCAAATCGGATAATAATTGCGACCTCTAGAGGCACAAAAAGTCAAGATCCCAGATTGGTTTATATGGCAGCTATATCAAGTTTTGAACCGATTTGAACCTTATTTGGCACAATTGTTGAAAGTCATAATAAAATACGTCATGCAAAATTTCATTCCAAATCGGATAGGAATTGCGCCCTCTAGAAGCTCAAAAAGTCTAGTCACCAGATCGGTTTTAATGGCAGCTATATAAGGTTATGGACCGATTTCAACCATAGTTGGCACAGTTGTTGAATATCATAACAAAACACGTCGGGCAAAATTTCATTCCAATCGGATAAGAATTGCGCACTCTAGAGGCTCAAGAAGTCAAGACCCAAGATCGGTTTATATGGCAGCTATATCAGGTAATTGACCGATTTAATCCAGACTTGGCACAGTTGTTGGATATCATAACAAAACACGTCGTGCAAAATTTCATTCCAATCGGATAAGAATTGCACACTCTAGAGGCTAAAGAAGTCAAGACCCAAGATCGGTTTATATGGCAGCTATATCAAAACATGGACCGATATGGCCCATTTACCCTACCAACCGACCTACACTAATAAGAAGTATTTGTGCAAAATTTGAAGCGGCTTGCTTTACTCCTTCGGAAGTTTGCGTGTTTTCGACAGACAGATGGACGGACGGACATGGCTAGATCGACGATCAAGAATATATATACTTTAAGGGGCCTCAGACGAATATTTCGAGTATTTACTAACAGAATGACGAAATAAGTATATCCCCCATCCTATGGTGGAGGGTATAAAAATATAAAAAATTCCAAATTACCGTAGTACACTGTGGTTTAGTGTTTCTCGAACATCCCATTATGAAACAAATTAGAGGGATACTAATTGTTCACATTATCCATTAGGTGCTGGCTATACAATATTAAGCTCAATGTAGGGAGACTTCCTGTTTTATGCCGACTCGGAACGGCGTGTCACTGAGAATTGACACCTCTTGGTTGAGAAGTTGTACATGGTTGAAATACTGGGAAATGTTGCCAGCTTCTGGTGAGGGGATAACCACCGCTGAAAAATGTTTTAAGATGTTCTCGCCGGCAAGATTTGAACCCGGGCGTTTGAGCATGCTAACCTATGCACCACGGTGCAATCATCATTGATCCTTAACATTTAAATTTACAATTTTTGTAAACAAAATTTTAATGCACCTAAAGATAATCTTTGTGTTGAGGAAGTAAACTATTTTTTGTGCCCACCACTATAGGATGGGGGGTATACTAATCTGGTCATTTCCTTTGTAACACCTCGAAATATTGATCTAGCATCCCATAAAGTATATATATTCTTGATCGTCTAGACATTCTGTCCGTCTGTCGACATCACTATAGCGAATGTAAATTTTGCCCATGAACATTCCACTAAGGAACTGGGGCAAACTTCTCACATATCAATGAGTGCAGTCCGATTCAAGTTTTAAGCTCAATTATAAGGGGCCTCTTTTTATAGCCGAGTTCGAACGGCGTGCCGCAGTGAGACATCTCTTTCGAGAGAAGTTTTACATGGCATAGTACCTCACAAATGTTGCCAGCATGAGGAGTGGGAAACCACCGTTGACAATTTTCATACCCTCCACCATAGAATGGGGTATACAAATTTCGTCATTCTGTTTGTAACTCCTCGAAATATTCGTCTAAGACCCCATAAAGTATATAAATTCTTGATAGTCATGACATTTTAAGTCAAACTAACCATGTCTGTCCGTTTGTCCGTCCATTTGTCCGTCCGTCTTTCTATTTGTCGAAAGCACGCAAACCTTCGAAGGAGTACAGCTAGCCGCTTGAAATTTTGCACAAATACTTCTTCTAAGTGTAGGTCGGTTGGGATTGTATATGGGCTATATCGGTCCACGTTTTGATATAGCTGCCATATAAACCGATCTGGGATCTTGACTTCTTGAGCCACTAGAGGGCACAATTCTTATCCGATTTGGCTGAAATTTTGCATGAGATGTTTCATTATGACTTTCAAAAACTGTGCTGAGTATGGTTGAAATCGGTCCTATAGCTGTCA
The DNA here is from genome assembly GCF_963082655.1 of Stomoxys calcitrans. NCBI lineage: Eukaryota > Metazoa > Arthropoda > Insecta > Diptera > Muscidae > Stomoxys > Stomoxys calcitrans. The sequence continues at coordinate 41,140,567 of NC_081553.1, read as the reverse complement.
TAAAACCGATCTGGGATCTTGATTTCTTGAACCGCTAGAGGGCACAATTTTTATTCGATTTATCTGAAATTTTGCATGAGGTGTTTTATTATGACTTTCAACAACTGCGCTGAGTATGGTTGAAATCGGTCCATAACCTGATATAGCTGTCATATAAACTGATCTGCGGTCTTGACTTCTTGAGCCACTAGAGGACGCAATTTTTATCCGATTTGGCTGAAATTTTGCATGAGGTGTTTTGTTATAACTTACAACAACTGTGCTAAGAATAGTTGAAATCGGTCCTTAACCTGATATAGCTGCCATATAAACCGATCTGGGGTTTTAACTTCTTGAGCCACTAGAGTGCGCAATTATTAACGGAGGGCGCAATTATTAACCGATTTAGTTGAAATTTTGCATGAGGTGTTTTGTTATAACTTTCAACAACTGTGCTAAGAATAGTTCAAATCGGTCCATAACCTGATATAGCTGCCAAATAAACCGATCTGGGGTTTTGTCTTCTTTAGCCTCTACAGGGAGCAATTCCTACCCTATTTGGCTGAAATTTTGCATGAGGTGTTTTTTTATTACTTCCAACCACTTAAGAATGGTTCAAATCGCTCCATAGCCTGATATAGCTGCCATATAAACTGGTGTGGGATCATGACTTCTTGAGACTTTAAAGGGCGTAAGTATTATCCGATTTGGCTGAAATTTTGTACAACGGCTTCTCTCATGACCTTTAACATACGTGTCTAAGATGGCATGAATCAGTTTATAGCCTAATACAGCTCCCCTATAAACCGATTTCCCTATTTTACTTCTTCAGCCCCTGAAGTGCGCAATTCTTACTAGATTTGGCTGAAATTTTACACAATGACTTCTACTATGGTGTCCAATATCCAGTTCAATTATGGTACGAAATGAACCATAACTTGTTTCTGATGGTCTCGCCAGGATTTGAACCCATGCGTTCAGCGTCATGACGGACATGCTAACCTCTGCGCTGCAGTGGCCTCCCGAAATGTTAGCCGCCTGAAGTTTTGCATAGATAATTTTTATTAATGTAGGTCGTTGGGAATTGCAAATGGGCCATATCGGTTTAGATTTGGATATATTGAGTTGCCCAAAAAGTAATTGCGGATTTTTTAAAAGAAAGTAAATGCATTTTTAATAAAACAAATATACTTTTTTTGCACTTTTTTTTAAAGCAAGCTAAAAGTAACAGCTGATAACTGACAGAAGAAAGAATGCAATTACAGAGTCACAAGCTGTGAAAAAATTTGTCAACGCCGACTATATGAAAAATCCTCAATTACTTTTTGGGCAACCAGCTCCCATATAAATCGATCTCCCAATTTGACTTCTTGAGGCCCTGCAAGCCACAATTTTTGCCCGTTTTGGTTGAAATTTTGCAAGTAGTGTTCTGTAATGACTTCTAACAATGGTGCCATGTACGGTTCAAATCGGTCAAGAACCTAATATAGCTCCCATATAAACCGCGATTTTTACAAGCTGCGATTTTTATTCGATTTGGCTGAAATTTTGCACGCGGTGTTTTGTTATGACTCTTAACAACAGCGTCAAGTACGGCCCAATTCGGTCTATAACCAGATGGGCTCCCACATTTTTGCAGAATCCATGGTGGTGGGTTCCCAAGATATGGCGCGGCCGAATTTGTCGTTAACTCAGACCTACTCTCGCTTCTATATTTAGGGTATATAGAAGTCATTTTACCCATTGCAAATATTATGTTTATTTGTTTTCGATTTGCATTCCTTAGCGAAACAATGCAAGAAAATATGTCAGCGACTCATCAAAGCATATAAAAGTAAAATTTTTTTAGTTATATGACAACAGTATCAAAAGCCCGCCTGACAGTTTTGTGCCGATAGTTACCAAAATAAATCAAATACAATGAACTTCAACAAATTTTTTATTCTCATCGCTTTTGTATTTGCTGTCTTTGTGGCACAAACTGAGGCGGGCTGGCTGAAGAAACTTGGTAAACAAATTGTAAGTTCATTTAACGAATATTTTTTAAGATACTTACTGCGCCCCGGTTGCTATCAAGCTCGTCTTAACAGTGCGGGGGTCGCGGGTTCGATTTCCAGCAGAGGTTTGAATACTTATTGTCCAATAGTCCTAGCCAAAACAAACGGCAAAAGCATTCGCTGTTAATTAAAAATTTTTTTTAAATCATTCAATATGTATATACTATTCTATTTATCCTTAAATTAAACTTACAGGGACGTATTGGTCAACAAACATGGGACGCCGCTAAAGATGTGGTGAATGTTGCTGACAAGGGTATATATTTAGCTGGAGCGCTTGAAGGCTAAACCTACCTAAACTACTTTTGTATTTATTGAATAATTAAAAAAGAAAACTTTGAAAAGAAAACTCATTATGTTTATATCTTACTAGCTGTACCCGGCCTGCTCTGCTGCGCCTTCATTAGCACCACGCGAAACATAAGTTTCGTACTTACTACCACATGTATCTCCGCAGTACAATTTTTTTTTATACCCACCACCAAAGGATGGGGGTATATTAATTTTGTCATTACTATTGCAACACATGGACCCTATCCGACCCTATATTATACATATATATATATATATATATATATATATATATATATATATATATATATATATATATATATATATATATATATATATATATATATATATATATATATATATATATATATATATATATATATATATATATATATATATATATATATTCTATATATATATATATTCTAGATCGTCGTAAAAATCTAAGACCATCTAGCCATGTCCGTCCGTCTCACCGTCTGTCTGTTGAAACCACTCTACAGTCTTTAAAAATAGAAATATTGAGCTGAAACTTTGAACATGAAATTTTTGGTCCATAGGCAGGTTAAATTCAAAGATGGGATATATCGGACTATATCTTCATATAGGACCCATACAGACCGATCCGCCGATTTAAGGTCTTAGGTCCATAATGGCCACATTTAATCCGACTTTGCTTTGGGACAGTGAGTTGTGTTAGGCCACTCGATATCCTTGTTCAATTCGATCGGTTCAGATTTGGATAAAGCTGCCATATAGATCGATCTCTTGATTTAAGGTCTTGGGCCCATAAAAGTCGTATTTATTGTCCGATTTCACCGATATTTGGGACAGTGAGTTATGTTAGGCCACTCGACGTTCTTCTCCAATTTGGCCCTGTTCGGTCCAGATTTGGATATAGCTGCCATACAGACCGATGTCTCGCTTAAAGGCCTTGGGCCAATAAACGGCGCATTTATTGTCAGATTTTGCCAAAATTTTGGGAAAACGAGTTGTGTTAGGCCCTTCGACGTCCTTCTTCAATTTGACCTAGATCGGTACAGATTTGGATAAAGCTGCCACATAGGCCGATCTCTCGATTTAGGGTCTTGGGCCCATAGAAGGCGCATTTATTGTCCGATTTCGCCAAAATTTGGGAAAGTGAGTTGTGTTAGGCCTGTTTTGCACAGATACTTACTATTGATGTTACCCCCTGTAAGCTACGTCTCTGGGTCTCATATTAACCGATCTCCCGATTTGACTTCTTGAGTCTAGAGAGTGCAAGTTTTATTCGATTTGGCTAAAATTTGTCTATAGAGAGCATGATCAACACGTTTTTTCTATTTTAGTGCAAACCTTGCTCTCCAAAATTGCCTTAATATAAAATTTCATCGAATTAGCATCTAATATCATCGAATGGTGTCGAATTTGGTTGGTACGTTCAGTTTCCAAAATATTTTCCCGATAATAAGTAAACATTTACTATGAGCATCTGGGCAAAATCTATCTATCGTGATTTCGACAGATGGATGGATGAACATGGCTAGTTCGACTCAGATTCGTTGAGACGATCAAGATGGAAACGATTGTAGAGCGACCATTGGAGGTCATAGCTGCCCATACCATAGCTTGAGATGGAAAATTACTTCAGCTGACCGTTTGTGGGCTTAATTTTTATATTTGCGCCCTGATAAGTAAACTCGATCATCGAATTTCTGAATTGCAAGCAATTCTCGAGCAAGAACACTAAATAAGAGGGTACCTTGTCATTGAGCTTAAACTTGGATTGGACGGCACACTTTAATATGTGAGAAGTATGTCCTTGTTTCTTTATGGGATGTTAATGGTCAAATTTGCATTGAGAACACGTATGTTCGTTTAAGCGCAGCAACTCCTTTGCTCTTTCGAGTTTTACTTTCTATACCCACCACCATAGAATGGGGGTATACTAACCTAGTTCCGTTTCGTAATTCCATTTGTAATACCTCGAAATATTGATCTAGAATCCCATAAAGTATAAATATTTTTGATCGTTTCAACATTCTGAGTAGAACTAGCCATGTCCGTTCGTCCGTTTGTCGAAATCACGATAGCGGTCAAACACATAAAGCTAGCCGCTTGAGATTTCGCCCAGATGCTAAGTATTAATGCAGGTCGTTGGGGATTGCAAATGGGCTATATCGGTTCAGGTTTGGATATAGCTCCCATATATATCGATCTCCCGATTTGACTTCTTGAGCCCCTGGAAGCCGCAATTTTTGTTCCTTTTGGCTTAAATTTTGCACATAGTGTTCTGTCTAAATCGGTCTATAACTTGATATAGCTCCAATATAAGCCGATATCCCGATTTGAATTCTTGAGCCCTCCAAGCGGTGTTCTGTTATGACTTTCAACAACTGTGCTAAGTACGATCCGAATTGGTCTATAACCTGATATAGCTCCAATATAAATCGATATCCCGATTTGACTTCTTGAGCCCCTGCAAGCCTTAATTTTCATCCGATTTGCCTGAAATTTTCCTATCTATGTTTAATGCGATACAAAAACATTTTGTTCACATTGAGGTGTGTGAGTTCGCCAACAATTTTTTATTTGAGCTCCATCACGAATAACTTTATTTTCAAATAAACTCAGAAGCAAATGCTTTTGGTGGCTTGTAAACAAGATAATGAGCTGCCACTAACGCAAATAACATATAGCTGTCATTTCTAGTTTGACAGATATGCCAGTGTATTCAATTATATAACGGTAAAGCGAATAAAAGTGAAGTCGGTTACAAAATCTTCAATTCAATTACCTATTGTCAACAAACGAAACTTATAAGTGAATGACCTAATATGTTCCATGGGAAGTCGTTATATCCCCATTAAGACTTCAATTAATATACCGGTGAACATTATAAACTTTTTTACTTATGTCATATAGCTGGACAGAGCCCGCTCCGCTGCACCTTCTTTCGCTCTCTTATTTTATCTGAGCCCCATATTTACACGGTCAGAAAAAAGTCATGTTTGTTGAGGCTGGTACGGCCTTTCAGATATTTGGCTTCAATGAGGATATCATACTGGTGCTCTTCTCCTAAATTTCTTACATTTGAGCCTTATATTGCTGTGGTCGGTGAATATGCCCGGTATAAGGGTGTTTTTGGGGGTGAGGTGGAGCCCCTGTATCTTATTCGTGCTCTAGTCTCTAATACCATATATTTGAGCCTAATATTGTCATTATTAGTCTATATTTCCATTTGGTGGGCTTTAGAGCTGGGGCGGTCGCCCTAGATATCCCACCTTAAATAAGAATACCAAATTTCTGTTTTCGAGTTATTATAAACAAACTACATTTCGCGTAAATCGTTGCACTCATTTCCGAGATCTGTCGTTTTTGAAAATAGGGTGAGGGGAAGTCCGCCAATCCACCACCAAAACCAAAAGAATGAAAAGAATTTGAAGGGAATTTAGGGGGCGGACCCTGAAGTAATACCAGCATCGTGCTAGATTTAGTTTGGCCCTATAATGTCAAGCCTTTTGAAAGTGGCGATCTAGATGCTCAGGGGTCTCTTTCAGATCCACACTAATTACTTTTTTTATAACCTCCACCATTGGATGGGGGGTATACTAATTTCGTCATTCTATTTGTAACTACTCGAAATATTCATTCATTCATAAAGTATATATAATCTTGATCGTCGCGACATTTTATGTCGATCTAGCCGTGTCCGTCCGTCTGTCCGTCCGTCTGTCCGTCCGTCCGTCCGTCTGTCCGTCCGTCTGTCCGTCCGTCCGTCTGTCCGTCCGTCCGTCTGTCCGTCCGTCCGTCTGTCTGTCGAAAGCACGCTAACTTCCGAAGGAGCAAAGCTAGCCGCTTGAAATTTTGCACAAATACTTCTTATTAGTGTAGGTCGGTTGGCATGGGCCATATCGGTCCATGTTTTGATATAGCTGCCACATAAACCGATCTTGGGTCTTGACTTTTTGAGCCTATAGAGTGCGCAATTCTTATCCGATTGGGATGAAAGTTTGCACGACGTGTTTTGTTATGATATCCAATAACTGTGCCAAGTATGGTTCAAATCGGTTCATAACCTGATATAGCTGTCATATAAACAGATCTGTGGACTTGACTTCTTGAGCTTCTAGAGGGCGCAATTCCTATCCGATTTGGCTGAAATTTTGCAAGACATATTTAATTCTTACTTTTAACAATTGTATCAAATAAGGTTCAAATCGGTTCATAACCCGATCTGACATCTTGACTTTTTGTGCCTCTAGAGGTCGCAATTATTATCCGATTTCCCTGAAATTTTGTACGAAGGATTCTCCCATGAGCATCACCATACGTGTTTATTATGGTCTGAATCGGTCTAAAGCCTGATACAGCTCCTATGTAAATCGATCTCTCTATTTTACTTCTTGAGACCCTAAAGGGCGCAATTCTTATTCGAATTGACTGACATTTTACACAGGTCTCCAACATATAATTTAATTGTGGTTCAAACCGGACCATATCTTGATATCGCTCTAATAGCAGAGCAAACCTTTTCTTATATTCTTTTTTTGCTTAAGAAGAGATGCCGGGAAAAAAACTCGACAAATGCGATTCATGGATGGAGGGTATATAAGATTCGGCTCGGCCGAACTTAGCACGCTTTTACTTGTTTGTTTTGGTTATCACTCAAAATCATATTTCAAAGCTACCACTTGGGAAACCCCATGTTTTTAGATCCGTAGGTCTTTCCCAACTTGAGGAAACCTATTATTGCTGTCCTATTCTATTCTGATCCCCATTCATAAATTATCAATAATTCCTTTTTTTTTTGGGTAGGATAAGGGGAGGGGAGGATTGCACTCTCCTCATCCTTTCATTTGAGTACAATATGCTCTTGGTCGGCCTACATGAGAGTTTGGTGTTGTTTTTATTGAAAGGAGAGTGTCGCTACCCCTAAGACCCATAAGACAATTTATTTCAGTCTTTTTTGTCCCGATATACATGTCCTGCTGCATGGCAGGATGGTTAGCGTGGGTGGGCCGGTCTCAAACTCCCAAAGACCTTTCATTTGATACCTATTTCGTGACGTTGGACATCTATGCCCGTTTAAGGGGTTTTGTTGTTGGGGAGGCCCCGTGAACAATTTGGACCAAATTTCTATACACACTCAACTTCCAAACACATTTCATTTGATATCCATATGGTCCCAATTGGTTAATAAGCGTTACTGGGAGGTTTTTGGGGGGTGAGCAGGCGCCTCAGAAACCAAGGAATAAATTTTTATATCAGATTCTTACTCTAGTTTTAAATACCTTTCATTTGATATCCATATTGTCCTAATAGGTAAATTTGCCCTGCGGGTGGGTTTTGGAGGGTGGGGAGACCCCTCAGGTACAAAGAAATACATTTTTATTTGTGCTCTGCTTTTAAATACCTTTCATTTGATACCCATACTGCTCAAAGCGGTGAAAAAGTCCTGTTGGGGGTTTTTTGGGGGTGGGGGACCCCCCCGAATACTTTGGGTGAAATTTGTATACCAAATTTGTACTCTACTCTTAAATACCTTTCATTTGATACCCATATTGCCCCAATCGGTAAACATGTCCGTCCTAGTGGGTTTTGGAATGGGGCGTCCCCCCAGGTTATTTGACTCAAAAATTTTATACTAAAATCGTGTTTTTGGAATATCAAAAGGTGGCATACAAAAATTTCGCTAAAATCGGTGCACTTATCGACGAGATCTGGTGTTTTTGAAAATTGGGATGTGGGGGAGCGTCCGCCCCCCTTGCGATATTAAAAAAAATTTAGTACCCTATTTTCACCGGGGGTCCAAACTCTACCATTTGCGAAAATTTCATGAAAATCGGTTCAGCCGTTTTTGAGTCTATACGGAACAAACTAACGAATAACCAAACAAACAAACAAAGAGCAACAATTTAATTTTCATATGCTAGATAATTTTTATTGCGAGTATTATAGCTTATCAATAAATTACTTAAAAATATAAATATCAACACTTTGGAATTTTAAATTATTTGCCTTTTACTGTTGCAGCAACATTTGCTGCTTGTTGAGCAATACCAATAGTCTGTATAGCAGCATCTCGTGTATGTTGACCCACACGTTCCTAGCAAGAAGAAATTAAATTATTTGTAATTTTTCCAAAATTTTAATTAAATTTAATAAAAAAATAACTTACAATTTTCTTGCCAACTTTCTTAAGCCATCCCGTTTCTCCTTGACCAATGAAAACGGCCAACGCTAGGGCTACCAAGATAATAAGGCCATTGAAATTCATTTTGTTTTCTTGTGTATAGTTAAGTGGGTGTTTCGATTGCTCTTTAGCGAGGTTTGAATGACTACTGATGCCAGAGACGATGCAACTTTACAATTTATACTCAACGCCAGCTTTTGTGAGTCATTGGCCAATCAATCACTTAAGAGGGGGAATAAAATTATGTTTTCCCGTATATTGGCTTGTATGATAGGTGTGGTTTGGTAAAGGGGATTTTTTCAGGGCAATGTTCAAATGAAGAAAGACTTGGTGGGTGAATTAAGTTGTGCAAGAATGGTATTTTCATAAAGGGATTTTTTTTTATATGAATATGAGAACGGTGATTCCCACAATCTATCTTTTGATTTAAAATTGAATTTAAATTATATGATTGGTGGGGAATTTTACCATACATCTTTGAATACCCTGAAAAGTTTTGCTACAAATAAAGGGGAAATTTTGTTGAAATGTAATTTGAACAAAATAAAACCAGTAATGAAAGAAAAAAGTCGGGCGGCGATAAATATATATCGGAGCTATATCCAAATCTGTGCCGATTATAGTGAAGTTTCGCATTTATGATTAGATGAGTAACAAAACAACACATGCCAAGTTGTATGCAGTTCAGCAGAAAATTTTTGTTACTACGGACATATGGAAGTTATATCCAAATCTGAACCGATATTGATGAAATTTTGCAAATATGTTAAGATCAGTAACATACCAATCCGTGCATAATTTTGTGCAGATCGGTTGAAAATTTTAGTTACTACGGCCATTAGCACATGGCTAAATCGAATCAAAAAGTGCTTCTAAATCGTTCGGTATGCTCAATGATCAATGAGTCTATCTTTCTTCTTTCTGGCTGTTACAAATAAACGCACTAAGTTGTAATACCCTGTACCATAGTGATGGTGTAGGGTATAAGTATTATTTATGATTTTTAATACCCACCACTTAACATTATACAGTGTAGCTGACACAAAGTGTTGCTAAGCTTGCTCTGGTATATCTGTCAAACTCGTAATGACAGCTACATTATATTTGTATCATAGACAGTTCATTATATTGTTTACAAGCGATCAAAAGAATATGCCTCTTAGCTTATTGGAAAATAAAGTAATTAGTGATGTTTTGATGTAGCGTAATAGGATGATTGCATTATATTTGGCGGGAAAATCATATCAGCCTCTTGTTGGGGAACTCAAACACCTTAAGTGAACAAAATGTTTGTGTATCGCACCGCAAATCGTTATATTGGTACTGGAAGCGTTGGTGGTGATCTAAAAAAACAGAGACAACACCTGTAATTCTTGTTCAGCGCATAAAGTTCCGAATTCACAAAATCCATGCCATTGTGGCAACAAATGGTTAACTATCTGAAAATACCCTTTGAGAGGATTCAAAATATTTAGAATAAATAAAAGTTCGGCCTGGCCGAACCCTCCAACAAAGGATAAAAGGAGAGAATTGCTATGTGATTGGAACAATATCAAGTTATGGTTAATTTCGGACCATAATTTAATTAAATATTGGAGATCATAGTAGAAGTTAAGTAAAATTTCAGCCAAATCTAGTAAGAATTCCGCTCTTTAGGTGCTGAAGAAGTAAAATAGGGAGATCGGTTTATAGGGGAGCTGTATTAGGCTATAAACCAATTCAGACTATATTCGACACGTATGTTAAAATTTTACAAAATTTTACCCAAATCGGATAATAATTGCGCTCTTTAGAGACCCAAGAAGTCAAAATCCTAAGTCGTTTTGTATGGCCGCTATATCATGTTATGGACCGATTTGAACCATACTTAGCACATTTGTTGAAAGTCATAATAAAACACCTCATGCATAATTTCAGCCAAATCGGATAATAATTGCGTCCTCTGGAGGCTCAAGAAGTCAAGACCCCAGATTGGTTTATATGGCAGCTATATCAGGTTATTAACCGATTTGAACTATTCGTAGCACAGTTGTTGGAAGTTATAACAAAACACGTCATGCTAAATTTCAGCCAAATCGGATAGTAATTGCGCATTCTAGTGGCTCAAGAAATCAAGATCCAAGAGGGGTTTATGTGACAGCTATATCAAAAATTAAGCGATTTGGTCCATTTACAATCCCAACTGACCTACACTAATAAGAAGTATTTGTGCAAAATTTCAAGTGGCTAGCTTTACTTCTTCGAAAGTTGGCGTGCTTTCGACTGACAGACGGACGGACATGACTAGTTCGACTCAGAATGTCGAGACGATCAAGAATATATACTTTATGGGGTCCTAGATCAATATTTCAAGGTGTTATAATCGGAATGACTAGATTGGTATACTCCCATCCTATGGTGGTGGGTATAAAAACGAGTCCATGGTATAGCCTTACAAGTTCCCAAAAGCACACGATCTTACACAAAAGCAAAAAATGTTAGACTCAAAAAAGTAAAAGAGTTGCTGTGCTTCTAAAATTGAGGTGAATTCGCGAACATTGTGTTATCTGGCAAGAATAATTTCCCAATTGCGCAATTCCTAAATTCCTACAAAAAAAACGTGTTTACTTAACCCAATGCACATACGAGAATTTGCACCTAAATACGGCCACCTGAAGTAATTTTTCATCTCAATTGATGGGCAGTTGTGACCACTGATGACCGCTCTCCGATTGTTTTCATCGACCTTGGCATCAAAGTAAAAACGATTTATTATCGGAAAACATTTATAATGCTGCTAGGGAGCCATGGAAGATCGGTTTGCTTGGGAGCTATATCAGGTTATGGATCGATTTAGACCATATATGACAAAGAAGAATTCACTGTACAAATTACTCCCTCTAGAGGCTAAAAAAGAAAAATCGGGAAATCGGTTTATATGGTTTATATATTTATCCATCCATTAAATGTCATAGAAGACATCATAGTACAAAATTTTAGCCATAGCGATAAGAATTGCGCCGTCTAAAGGCTCAAGAAGTAAAATCTGGAGAACGGTTTATATGGAAGCTATATTTAATTATGGACCGATATGGCCCGAGTTACCTTTCTCCAGACAGACAAAAAGACAGGCGGAAATCGCTAAACCGAATTAAAATGTCAAGACGATCAAGAATATATATACTTTATGGGGTCTTAGATCAATATTTCGAGGTATTACAAACGGAATAATGAACTTAGTATACCCCCATCCTGTGGAGTGTATAATTAGTCCAAATAAGACGAACATATAAATGAGAGCTATTTTCAAATCTGAAATGTTTTTTTTTTGTCTCTAGGCCAAAAATGCTTGTGCCAAACTTGAAGATGATTGAGTAAAAAATTTGTCATGGACAGACAGCCAGGTAGACATAGATAGATCGAATCAAAATTTGAATCTGTGTCGATCCGTATGCATATAAATTGGTCTATCTCTCTTGCTTCTGGCTATTACAAACAAATTCACTAAGTTACAATACCCTCTATCGTAGTAGTGGAGTACACCGAAGGACTGAGGTTAGCATGTCCGCCTTTGACGCTGAACGCCTGGGCTAAAGTACAGACACAGTTATAAGAAAAACTAGTTGTATAATACCCTACACCTACCCTATAATAACAATGTGGGAGCTATATTCAATTCTGAACCAATTTTGATCGACCTCGGCGAGCAAATATGTTCAAACTGTAATAACTACGGTTGACAAAAGACAACATTATTGGAAATATCCCAAAATCTGGCAAATATATACATAGGAGCTATATCTAATTTTGAACCGATTTCGAGCAAACTTCTCAGATAACGTGGAAGTCGTAGAGCAAGGCGTTGTACAAAGTTTTGGGAAATTGGTTAATGAATGCGATTGTAATGGTTCTAGGAGTGCAAATCAGGCGATATATATAAATGAGAGATATATCTAAACCTGAACCGATTTCTATGAAATTCACCAGTAATGTCGAGAGTCATAAGAAAATCCGTCCCGCCAAATTTCGAGGGAATGGGTTAACAAGTGACCATTTTATTGCATTATTACTGCAAATCGGACGAACATATTTATGGGAGCTAAATTTAAATTTCAGCCGATTTCAAGCAAATTTCTCATATATTGTGGTAGCCGTTGAGGAAGGCGGTGTACACAATTTCGGAAAGGCAGATTCCTGCCTAATTTCGAGAGAATCGGTTAACAAATTACCATTATTTATTGCATTATTTCTGCATATCGGGGAGCTATATATATATGGGAGCTATATCCAAATCTGATACGATTTTTTTCCAATTTCAATAGGCTTCGTCTCTAGGTCGAAAAACATGCCTCCACCAAATTTGAAGACGATCGGATGAAAATTGCAACCTGTAGTTTGTACACAAATTAACGTGGACAGACGGACGGACGGACAGACAGACGGACGGACAGACAGACGGACGGACGGACAGACGGACATAGCCATATCGAATCAGAAAGTGATTCTGGATCGTTCGGTATACTCATCAATGGGTCTATCTCTCTTCCTTTTGGGTGTTACAAACTAATTCACTAAGTTATAATACCATGTACCACAGTGGTGGTGTAGGGTATAAAATTACAGCGGTGGTTATCCAATCGTAATGCTGGCAACATTTGTGAGGTACTTTGCCGCCAGATTACATTCATGCAGCTTGCAATTCATTTTTTGCTCTATTCATTGCTAAAATCAAAGGCAGTGACCAGTTTGGTGTGGGCCCCAACAATTTTAATGAAACCTCGAGAAGCCTATAATAATTCTGTGCTCTAAATATAACGCCCGGTACCAATGGGTGGTCATCGCTCAGATCGCAAATTTCCCATAAACATTCTATTATGGAGTAGGAGACACTTCTCTCATATCAATGAGTGCAGTGCAGTGATTAAAGCCTCCTTTTTTATGCCGAGTCAGAAAGGTGTGCCGCATAGCGACATTACTTGCAAGAGAAGTTTTAACATGGCAGGATAACGCAAAAATGTTGCAAGCGCTAATAAGGGGATACCCACCGCTGAAAAATGTTCTGATGTCCACGGCGCAATTTGAAGCCAGGCGTTCAGCGTCATATGCGGACATTCCAACCTGCGCAACTGTGACCTCTACGGAATGCTTCATATTCACCCGAACTGCCTTATTGTCGGCAAATCCTATCTGGTTGTCTGCCCTTTAGTTTCCTCTTTCCTCACATGCGGATCACGAAATAGTAAAACAAGAAGATATAAATGTACTAATATTGCAAAATTCACAAAATCTAGGAGTCTACCATTTAAAGAAATCATAATCCAATTAATTAAAAAGTAAAAAATACGAAATCTTTAATTTAAAAAAATTGTAAAGTGATTTTTTATTAGTCTTTTTTTTATAAAAGTAAAATTAGCTTAAGTGATATTTTTAAACACTAGAATTTGTTCATCTTCCTTTTAAGGTTGCAGCAACATTTGCTGCTTGTTGGGCTACGCCCAAAGTTTGAATGGTGGCATCACGTGTGTGTTGACCCACGCGTTCCTGAAAAACAAAGAGAAATAATTTTGTGTTAATGATAAATGCTATATGTGATTAAATATTTTATAAAATAATAACTTTATTAAATATGCAGAACTTACAATTTTCTTGCCAACTTTCTTTAGCCAACCAGCTTGTGCTTGACCCATAAATACGGCCACGATCAAGGCAACAAAAACGAAAACTTTGTTGAACTGCATATTGTCGACGGATGTTGATATGAGCGGCTGGGGTTTGTGGTTTTAATGCGAAGCTTTCGAATGCAAACTGATGAAGATTGAAAATTCGCTCTCAGTTTTTATAGTCAACTGTAAAGTGTGGAGAATATTTTTTTTTTACTGATAACGATCTCTGCTATTTTTGTCGTAGGGGAATTCAATTGATTTATGCATGCTGTGTGTGTTTTGAGCACCATATTCTAATTGTAGTGGGTGATTTACAAAGAGGGGAACTACAATAAATGTTGGTCTTTAGCTATTAGCCATAATATTCAATGTGTATATCACAGTTTATTAAAAAAGCCTTGTAAAAACATTAAAAATCCATAATTGTTAATACCAACCACCATAGAATGGGGGTATACTAATCTAGTCATTCCGTTTGTAACACTTTGAAATATGAATCTGTGATCTATAAAGTATTGGGTTGCCCAAAAAGTAATTGCGGATTTTTCATATAGTCGGCGTTGACAAATTTTTTCACAGCTTGTGACTCTGTAATTGCATTCTTTCTTCTGTCAGTTATCAGCTGTTACTTTTAGCTTGCTTTAGAAAAAAAGTGTAGAAAAAGTATATTTGATTAAAGTTCATTCTAAGTTTTATTAAAAATGCATTTAATTTCTTTTAAAAAATCCGCAATTACTTTTTGGGCAACCCAGTATATATAAACTTAATCGTCTTGACATTCTTAGTCGATCTGGCCATGTTCATCCGCCAGTGTGTCTATAATAAAAAAATGTCATAGGCGTTTATCGCCTTCTCTAATGGTGGTAATATTTGTGAGGTATTCAGCCTTGTAAAATTTCACTACTAAGTGGTCCATGAAAAAGAGATCCCTTTTCATGGAGATTAAACATAAATCGGGCGGCTCTTATTGTTGATCACGGTCCGATTGAAATTGGCACAGACATTTCTTATTGATATATGTCCTTGGCGATTGCAAATTAACCATATCGGAAGCAGTCATTGTGATACGATTTTGCAAAACGCAGTGTTTTGTAACGACTTCCATTAACTGATACGCGGTAAGTATAGCCGAAATCTGTGTATAACGTGATATAGCTGTTATATAAGCTAATCTTCCGATTTGTGATTTTGAGTGCGGTATTCCCTGATATCCTGATTTAAGATCTTGAGCTCTGAGAAGCCGCAATTGTTATCCGAATTGGCTGAAATTTTGCATGTAGTGTTCTATTATGACTTACAATACGCGCTACAACCCAAATCGGTGTAAAATAGCTCCCATATAAACCGATTTGTATACCCACCACCAAAGGATGGGGCTATACTGATTTCGTAACTCTGTTTGTAACTTCTCAAATATTTGTCTAAGACCCCATTAAGTCGATCTAGCCTTGTCCGTCTGTCTGTCGAAAGGTCCCTGACTTTCGAAGGAGTAAAGCTAGCCGCTTGAAATGTTGCACAATTACTTTTTATTAGTGTAGGTCGGGATTGTAAATGGGCCAAATCGGTCCATGTTTTAATATAGCTACCATGTAAACCGATCTTGGGTCTTGACTTCTTGAGCCTCTAGAGGGCGTAGTTCTTATTCGATTGGAATGAAATTTTGCACAACGTGTTTTGTTTTGATATCCAGCAACTCTGCCAAATATGGTTTCAATCGGTTCATAACCTGATATAGTTGCCATATAAACCGATCTTGGGTCTTGACTTCTTGAGCCTTTAGAGGGCGCTATTCTCGACCGATTTGATTGAAAATTTGCACGTATTGTTTTGGTATCACTTCCAACAACTGCGTTAAGTATTATCCAAATCGATCTATATTTTAATATAGCTGCCATATAAACCGATCAGGGGTCTTGACTTCTTGAGCCTTTAGAGGGAGCAATTCTCGTCCGATTTGACTGAAATTTTGCATGAGGAGTTTTGTTATGACTTCCAACAACTGTGCTAAGTACGGAGCAAATCGGTATATAAACTAATATAGCTGCCATATAAACCGATCTAGGATCTTGACTTCTTGAGCCTCTAGAGGGCGCAATTCTCATCCGATTTGGAAGAAATGTTGTACAACGGCTTCTCTCATGACCTTCAACATACTAAATCGATCAATAGCTTGATACAGCTCCTATATAAAGCGATCTCTCGATTTTGCTTTCTGAGCCCCAACAAGGCGCAATTCTTATTCAATATTATTTATTTGCCTAAAATAAGATACCGCGCATAGAACTCGACAAATGCGATCCATGGTGGAGGGTATATAAGATTCGGCCCGGCCGAACTTTGCACGCTCTTACTTGTTATATAATAGAAGATACTTGTATAAATGTATTTGGATAAAGTCGCCGTTATGTGGTTCCATAGGGAAACAGTTTGGAAATAATTCTGCAACAATTTGTGTAAGAACTAAGCAAAGACATTTATTGTAGTTCCCCTCTCTGTAAATCACCCACTACAATGGAGTGTGTTGCTCTAAACACACTAAGCATGCATAAATCAATGAAATCCCCATATTGACGACAAAAATAGCAGAGATCGCTATCAGTAAAAAAAATACTCCCCACATTTTACAGCTGAGTATAAAAGCAGCGAACAAATTTTCAATCTTCATCAGTTGGCATACAAAAGCTTAACATTGAAACCACAAGCCTCAGTTGTCCGCATCCACAAAAAATCGTCATTATGCAGTTTAACAAATTATTCATCGTAGTTGCCTTGATCATGGCAGTTTTTATGGGCCAAGGACAAGCAGGTTGGCTAAAGAAAGTTGGCAAGAAAATCGTAAGTATTGGGAAAGTTTATAAAAAATTTTATTTTCCTTTACATGGTGGTGGTTTTTAATTACAACAAAAATTATTTTACATTGTATTGCAGGAACGAGTTGGTCAACATACACGTGATGCCACCATTCAAACTTTAGGTGTAGCCCAACAAGCGGCAAATGTTGCTGCAACCTTAAAAGGAAAATGAACGAGGTGAACTGATGGAAAATATCATTTAAGTTATTTGTACTTTAATAAAATAAGAATAGTAAAATAAATCACAATAGAATTTTTAAAAAATATTTTTTAAAGATATCATCAAAATTCTTTTTTATACCCACCACCATAGGAAGGGGGTATACTAATTTCGTCATTCTGTTTGTAACTACTCGAAATATTCGTCTGAGACCCCATAAAGAATATATATTATTGATCGTCGTGACATTTTATGTCGATCTAGCCATGTCCGTCCGTCCGTCCGTCTGTCTGTCAAAAGCACGCTAATCTTGAAGAAGTAAAGCTAGCCGCTTGAAATTTTGCACAAATACTTCTTATTAGTGTAGGTCGGTTGGGTCTTAACTTCTTGAGCCTTTAGAGGGCGCAATTTTAGTCCGATTGGAACGAAATTTTGCACGACGTGTTTTGTTATGATATCCAATAACTGTGCCATGTATGGTTCAAATCGGTTCATAACCTGATATAGCTGCCATATAAACCGATCTGGGATCTTGACTTCTGGAGCCTCTAGAGGTCGCAATTATTATCCGATTTGCCTGAAATTTTGTACGACGGATCCTCTCATGACCATCAACATACCTGTTTATTATGGTCTGAAACGGTCTATAGCCTGATACAGCTCCCATATAAATCGATCTCTTTATTTTACTTCTTGAGCCCCCAAAGGGCGCAATTCTTATTCGAATTGGCTGACATTTTACACAGGTCTCCAACATATAATTTAATTGTGGTCCGAACCGGACCATATCTTGATATCGCTCGAATAGCAGAGCAAATCTTTTCTTTTATCCTTTTATTTGCCTAAGAAGTGTTGCCGGGAAAAGAACTCGACAAATGCGATCCATGGTGGTGGGTATATAAGATTCGGCCCGGCCGAACTTAGGACGCTTTTACTTGTTATACCCACCACCGAAGGATGGGGTTATATTCATTTTGTCATTTCGTTTGCAGCACATCGAAATATCCATTTCCGGCCCTATAGAGTATATATATTCTAGACGATCTAGACATGTCCGTCCGTTCATCTGTTTAAATCACGCCACAGTCTTAAAAAATAGATATATTGAGCTGAAACTTTGCACAGATTCTTTTTTTGTCTATAAGCAGGTTAAGTTCGAAGATGGGCTATATCGGACTATATCTTGATATAGCCCCCATATAGACCGATATGCCGATTTAGTGTCTTAGGCCAATAAAAGTCACATTTATTATCCGATTTTGCTGAAATTTGGGATAGTGAGTTGTGGTAGGCCTTTCCAATATTTTCCGTCAATTTGGTTCAGATCGGTTCAGATTTGGATATAGACCAATCCTTCGATTTAGGGTGTTAGGCCAATAAAAGCCACATTTATTATCCAATTTTGCTGAAATTTAGAACAGTGAGTTGCCTTAGGCCCTTCGACATCCTCCGTCAATATGGCTCAGATCGGTTCAGATTTGGATATAGCTGCCATATAGACCGATCATCCAATTTAGGGTCTTAGGCCCATAAAAGCCTCATTTGTTATCCGATTTTGCTGAAATTTCGACATCCTCCGTCAATTTAGCTCAGATCGGTCCAGATTTTGATATAGCTGCCATATAGACCGATCCTTCGATTTAGGGTCTTAGGCCCATAAAAGCAACATTTATTATTCAATTTTGCTCAAATTTGCGAGAGTGAGTTGTGTTAGGCCTTTCGACATCCTTCGACAATTTGGCTCAGATCGTTCAAGATTTGCATATAGCTGCCATATAGACCGATATCTCGATGTAAAGTCTTGGCCCCAAAACAGGCGCATTTATAATCCGATTTAACTGAAATTTGACACATTGACTTATGCTAGGCTTTTCGACATCCATGTTGTATATGGTTCAGATCGGTTTACTTTTATTGTAGATATAGCTACTAAAAAGACCAATATTTTGTTAAACATAATTGAACAATGACTTGTACTTATTAGTATTTGGTCCAAATCGGATCATATTTCGATATAACTGCTATGGGACATAAGGTATGCAAAGTTCGGCCCGGCCGAACTTAACACCTTTTTACTTGTTTTTAATAAATTGTGGGATGTGTTGCTTTAAATGTGCAAAACTGTGAGATTCTAGGGATTCGGGTATGCAACGTTTGCTTGCCGAAATCGCGGTTATGTGTAAAAATTCATGGTGAAGGCTATATAAAACTGATTCCAGACGAACTTAACGCACACTTTCTTGTTCTGCCTTTCCTTGGGACATCTTTTATATAAAAATAAAAATGAAATTGTTGCGCTTCGTTTCACATATGGTAGAGTTTGAGCCCTCGGTGAAAATAGGGTACTGCATTTTTTGACATCCAACCCTCCCGCATACCATTATTTCAAAAAACGCCCGATCTCGGAGATGGGTGCATTGATTTAAGCCAAATTTTGCATGCCAACTTTTGGTACCCCGAAATAAGGAAATTGGTATACAGTTTTTAAGGTCAAATGACCTGGGGGGACGCCCTATCCCAAAAACCAGCCGAACGGACATGTTTACTGATTGGGACAATATGGGTATCAAATGAAAAGTATTTAAGAGTAGAGTACAAACTTCCCCACCACCGCATAACACCACCCAAAGGACTCTTTTACCGCTTTGTGCAATATGGGTATCAAATGAAAGATATCGAAAAGTAGAGTACAAATCTGACAGTTTATTCCTTGGTGTCTGAGGGGCCTATCCACCCCCCCCCCCCAAAACCTCCCAGCAGGACATATTTACCGATTTGGGAAATATTAAACCTAAATGAAAGGTATTTGGGAGTTTGGGCCGCCCCAGGCCCAAAACCGCCCCAAAAGTAGCGCCCAAAATCAAAAGTGAACCGATCAAATGAAAGCTATTTGAGTGTAGATTATGAATATTGAGTCCAAGTACCTGGCGAGCTGTCCCAAGCCCAAACCACTCCGAAAGTACCACCAAAAATCACGACAATATGAGACTCAAATGAAAGGTTTTCGAGAGTAGAACACGAATATGGTGTCAAAAATTAGATCCAAGTACCTAGGGTGTCGCTCAAAATAAAAAGGGGACCGTTCGGGACAATAAAGGCGATTTGGCTGAAATTTTGCATACGTTGTTCTGTTATGACTTTCAACAACTGTGTCAAGTACAGTTCAAATCGGTCTATCACCCGATATAGATCCCATATAAACCGATCTTCCGATTATCCTTGTTTTTTTTATTTTATATACATTTTTAGCAGAATTCATGGTGGTGGGTTTCCAAAATTCAGCCCGGCCTAACTTAGCATGCTTTTACTTGTTAAGTCTTTCTTGACTTACAAGTACTTTATGTGACGGTGCCGAGTGTTGTTGGTACGTCGATGGTCTATGACTGAAATGTTTGGAAGTTTGCGACTCTAAAGTAGCTTTCCCGATAATAAGTCGCATTTACTTTAATGCCAGGCACGATGAAAACGATTGGAGAGCGGCCATCGGAGATCATAGTTGTCCATATAATCACCTCAGATGGAAAATTGCCTTGCCTGGTCGTTCGTAGGTTCAAATTGTTGTACGTGCAGTCGGTTAAGTAGCAGGACATTTTTCGGAGCTTACGAATAGCTCAATGGGAGAATGTTTTTCGACAGAAAACATTGACCTCAGTTTTTTAAATATTTTTTGGACAACCACCTTTTGTCGTTTGGCAGCGCTTCCACTATCATTTAATGACTTATGGTGGGATACACATACATTTTGTTCACTTTGAGGTGTTTGAGATCGCAAACAAGTATAGTGATCGTTATCTTCCGTCCACTTTTGGGCTTGAACTCTATCATGAATAACTTTTTTTGTAAATAAACTCAGAATAATGAGCTGCAAATAAAACAGATATCATATAGATCTCTAGTTCGGCAGGTATGCTAGTGTCAACATGAAAACACTTCGTGTCAGGTACCTTATATATCTTGATGTAGCCTTCATGCGCGTATACTCGAAGACCGATTTTTTGTTTTGCTTGATTTTAAACTCATAACAGTCATATTTTCTAACCGATTTCTGTAAAATAAGCTAAACTATTAATTGTGTA
Organism: Stomoxys calcitrans; assembly: GCF_963082655.1. Lineage (NCBI taxonomy): Eukaryota > Metazoa > Arthropoda > Insecta > Diptera > Muscidae > Stomoxys > Stomoxys calcitrans. The sequence goes on along the minus strand of NC_081553.1, from coordinate 41,119,335 downwards.
GATTTTTGTACTATTTTATTATTTAAATAATTTTCTCCAACAGATGTACTTTGTTTATCTTCCTTGTACGGTTGCCGCAACATTTGCGGCTTGTTGAGCTACACCAAGGGCTTGAATGGTGGCATCGCGTGTATGTTGACCAACACGTTCCTGCAATAAAAAAAATGGGTAAGTCTCCAATACTAAGTTTCCTATACCAATAATAATTTAATGAAATACATAGTACTTACAATCTTCTTGCCCACTTTCTTAAGCCATCCTGCTTGTCCTTGGCCCATTAGCACTGCCATGATCAAGGCAACAACAACTAGTACTTTGTAGAACTGCATAATGTCGTTTATTATTGGCGTAGAGATTTGAGGTTTCGGTTTTAAATTTAAAACTTTTCAAATGGAAACTGATGGTGATTTAAGAATCGTACTCAGCTTTTATAGTTGACTGAAGCGTGCGGGAAATATTTTTAAATTGATAATGATCTCTGTTGTGGTTGCAACAAAACGGGAATAATTTAAACACCACATTTTATTGCAGTGGGTGATTTACATAGAGGGGAACTACATCTAAATTTATATGCGGTTTTCGATGAGTTTTCAAAGAAATTATTTTAAGGCACATATCCCGCGTTGTTTAAGATATACAGCGATTTTAAGTTTCCAAAGTGAAAATTAGATTTTTTATGGATTTTCCATGAAAATTTGAATTTTTGATGGAGTCAGGAATTAAGGCCCATTCCTTCAAGGACGCGTAGTTTAGGAGATACAGCCATTAAAAAGTTTTAAAATTGAATATTAGATTTTTGATGGATTTTCGTTGAAATTTTGAATTTTTTGATGGAGTCACGAATTAAGGCCCATTTCCGTCTAGGCACGCATAGTTTAGCAGTTTTAAAGTTTTCAAAGTGAAAACTTGATTTTTGATGGACTTTCCATGAAATTTTTAATTTTTTGATGGAGTCACGAATTTATGCCCATTTGTCTCTAGGACGCATAGTTTAGGAGATACAGCCATTTTATAGTTTTTAATTTTTTTTTGAATTTTTTTGAATTTTTCGATGGAGTCACGAATTACGGCCCATTTCCCTCTAGGACGCATAGTTTAGGAAATACAGCCATTTTAATGTTTTCCAAGTGAATATTCAATTTTTAATGGATTTTCGTTGAAACTTTGACTCGTCACAAATTACCGCCCATTTCCCTATAGGACGCATAGTTTAAGAGATGCAGCCAGTTTAAAGTTTTCAAAGTGAAAAATTTATTTTTGTTTGACGTTCCATGAAATTTTGAATTTTTTGATGGAGTAACGAATCAAGGCCGATTTTCCCTCTAGGTCGCATAGTTTAGGAGATACAGCCGTTTTAAAGATTTCAAAGTGAAAATTTGATTTTTAATGGATTTTCAATGAATTTCTGATGGAGTCACGAATTAATGTCCATTTCTCTCTACGACGCATAGTTTATGAGATACAGCCATGTTAAAGTTTTCAAAGTGAAAACTTGTTTTTTGATGGACTTTCTATGAAATTTTGAATCTTTTGAAGGGGTCACGAATTAAGTCGCACTTCCCTCTAAGACGCATGGTTTAGGAGTTACAGCCATTTTAAAGATTTTAAAGTGAAAATTTGATTTTGATGGATTTTCCATGAAATTTTGAATTTGTTGATGGAGTCACGAATTAAGGCCCATTTCATTTAAAGATGCAGCCATTTAAAAGTCTTCAAAGTGAAAATTCGATTTTTGATAGATTTTCGTTGGAATTTTTGAATTTTCCTGGAATGCATTTTAAACCCAACGGATAATCTACGTTGCTTCCTTTCAATTACAACACTGCTCCCTTAGGTTTCTTTTTTTTCACTCTGCAAATGCCAGGGTATGCCAAATTGAAATAACAGCCGTGTTTTGGTTTGAAAAATATGTGTAACGGTCATTATTTTCTGCAAAATGAGACTACGCATGTCAAAACCTCGGCATATTGTAAGAGCGAATTCGCTTTAAAGTAAACAACAACAAATACACAAAATAAACAGAACCAAAAGCAAGACCGCTACGGTGTCAAAGTAATGCACAGCGATACACACGTGTTTGTCATAGTAAATGTAACCAAAGTTCAATAAAACCTGTCATAAGCAAACATTGGGGATGTAAGCGGGGTGAGCAAGGCAAAACGGCGAGGGTGTGTAGAGGAAGCGAAAATGAACACGGCGAATTCAAAAGTCATTAGAACTACAAATGCTTATACAGTTTGAACTTCAAAGACATTGCAATGTTAGTTATCATAAGGACAACGGCGAATACGGTTGTTTTACGGGAGAAATTCTTGCGGCTATCTAAACTTAAAACTAAACGGTGGATATAATAACTGATTTAATATCAGATATTTGTTTGTTTTGCCTTTTTTTGAGTTTGTGTTGAGCATTTGAGAGTATTAAAAAAACAACAACAACAATAAATGAAAGAGGCCGCACAAACCAAAGGAGAATAGAAGAAAAAAAAAAATAATAAATGGGCATATGTAAATGTGAATGAATGTTTATGGTAGCTACGTCTAAGAAATTCTAAGAAAAAAAACCAAAAATAATACAAGCAGAGTTTAAGGCCAGAATTTGATTTTAAAGGAAGTCCTTAAAGAATTTAAAGCCCTTAAAGTGTTTGTTTTGTTAAAGAAGTATCGCGCAGTGTGCTTGGAACATATGAAACACCTTAAGCGTATTTTTAAATTTCTATATTATTAAATATATTACGAAATCGATATTGTATAATTTTAAAAATAAGCTGCATTATCGTAGGCCTTTTTTTGCTCCCTAAGAAATTCTATCAAAAACAATCAAACACACACTCTCACACTGCTCTATGCCAGGGTAACTAACAACAAAACCACCAAAACATCAAGAACAAGAATAACAGTGTTTGGTCTCTGCCTACTCATACAATGGGGAACTTAAAGTCTTAACAAAGAGTTGCCACAAGCAAAAAGTTTTGCCGACTAATAACATTTACAATGATTTAAACTTTCATATCAGTGGCGGAAGATAAGAAGCGAGCAATCAGCATTTAGTTCCTTTTACTCATTATCATAGGTTTGGTTTGGTTCACCAACATGGTACATAATCTAGCATGTCCGCTTATAATGATGGAGACCACTGTAACGCAGAGGTTAGTATGTCCGCCTAGGACGCAGAACTCCTGAGTTCGAGTTCTGGCGAGAACATTTGGATATGTTTGGATATGGCTACCAAAAAGACCAATATTTTGTTTTACGAAATTGAACAATGACTTGTACTTATTAGACCACTCAATGTCCGCTTAAAATTTGGTCCAAATCGGACCATATTTCGATATAGCTGCTACGGGGCATCAATTATTCATTTTTCACCGGATTATGACGAAAGGTGGTTTACATATATACCCGAGGTGGTATCCAAAGTTCGGTCGGCTGAACATAACGCCGTTTTACTGTTTTTTTTTTTTTATATCCTCGACCATAGGATGGAGGTATACTAATTTCGTCATTCTGTTTGTAACTGCTCGAAATATTCATCTAAGACTGTCATATAAACCGATCTTGGAGTCTTAACTTCTGGAGCCTCTAGAGGGCGCAATTCCCATCCGATTTAGCTGTACTTTTGCATGAGGTGTTTTGGTATCACTTTTAACAACTGTGTTAACAACTGTGGTCTCCTGGCGAGACCATCAGAAAACATTTTCAGCGGTGGTTTTCCCCGCTTAATGCTGGCAACTGATCTAGTGTCTTGACTTCTTGAGCCCCTAGAGGGCGTAATTCTTATCCGATTTAACTGAAATTTTACATGACGTGTTTTGTTATAACATCTAACAACTGCGGCAAATATGGTTCAAATCGGTCCATAACCTGACATAGCGTCATATAAACCGATCTGGGATCTTGACTTCTTTATCCTCTAGAGGGCGTAATTATTTTCCGATTTGGCTGAAATTTTGTGCAACGGCTTCTCCCACTACCTTCAACATATGTGTTAACGTGTTATGGTCTGAATTGGTTATACACCTCCTCTATAAACCAATCTCCTCCTTAAGGGCGCAAATTCCTATTCGATCTGGCTGAAATTTTACACAATGACTTCTTATATGGTTTCTAACATTCAGTTCAATTATGGTCCGAAACGGACAATAATTTGTTTTATTTTATTTAAATTATTAAAAATTATTTAATTTAGTTTTTTTTAAATTTATTTTATTTTATATTATTTTATTTTATTTTATTTTATTTTATTTTATTTTATTTTATTTTATTTTATTTTATTTTATTTTATTTTATTTTATTTTATTTTATTTTATTTTATTTTATTTTATTTTATTTTATTTTATTTTATTTTACTTTATTTTATTTTATTTTATTTCATTTTATTTTATTTTATTTTATTTTATTTTATTTTATTTTATTTTATTTTATTTTATTTTATTTTATTTTATTTTATTTTATTTTATTTTATTTTATTTTATTTTATTTTATTTTATTTTATTTTATTTTATTTTATTTTATTTTATTTTATTTTATTTTATTTTATTTTATTTTATTTTATTTTATTTTATTTTATTTTATTTTATTTTATTTTATTTTATTTTATTTTATTTTATTTTATTTTATTTTATTTTATTTTATTTTATTTTATTTTATTTTATTTTATTTTATTTTATTTTATTTTATTTTATTTTATTTTATTTTATTTTATTTTATTTTATTTTATTTTATTTTATTTTATTTTATTTTATTTTATTTTATTTTATTTTATTTTATTTTATTTTATTTTATTTTATTTTATTTTATTTTATTTTATTTTATTTTATTTTATTTTATTTTATTTTATTTTATTTTATTTTATTTTATTTTATTTTATTTTATTTTATTTTATTTTATTTTATTTTATTTTATTTTATTTTATTTTATTTTATTTTATTTTATTTTATTTTATATTATTTTATTTTATTTTATTTTATTTTATTTTATTTTATTTTATTTTATTTTATTTTGTTTTGTTTTACTTTATTTTATATTATATTATTTTATTTTATTTTATTTTATTTTATTTTATTTTATTTTATTTTATTTTATTTTATTTTATTTTATTTTATTTTATTTTATTTTATTTTATTTTATTTTATTTTATTTTATTTTATTTTATTTCATTTTATTTTATTTCATTTCATATTATTTTATTTTATTTTATTTTATTTTATTTTATTTTATTTTATTTTATTTTATTTTATTTAATTTTATTTTTTTATTTTATTTTATTTTATTCTATTTTCCCTTTATCCCTCTTTTAATTTCAATAAATCTCACGGCAACGCTGGTCTTAACCTAACGACCATCCTCCACCAAACCAACTCATACACCAATACTCTCCCACCCTTCAACTTAAAAAAAATAAATTTACCCCACATTCGTGAGAGCCTATGAGAGAGTAGGCTTTGTAGTGAGTGAGTGACATTATCCGCTATGCGAGTATTTTGTATGATGATGGGGCCATACAAAGGAACCAAAAGAAAGACAACAATAACAAAATATAAAGTAGCAGCAGCAGCGGCAACAACAATAGATATGTAGCGGCCAATCTATGAAACCCTTGAGTTCTTACCACTTGCTTGCATTGCCATTGGCATGATGCCTCTCCACTCTCACTGGGGCTGGGAGTGTATGATGTATGAGCGGCGGCAGCAACAACATTAAAATATGCATGAATTAGCAAGCACATGTGAGTTTGTTGGCAAAAATCCTGTATGGGTGCGTTAGTGTGTGTTTGTCTCTTTGTCTGGGTCGGTGGCTTGATGAAGTTCAGTGTTAATAACAAATTTAATTGCTTTCGATTTTTCCCATAGAAAAACAAGGCGAAGCACAACAAACAGTGAAATAGTAAATGAATAAATATCAGGACATATACATACACACATAGCAAAATAATATCAACCACATTTACCGCTCCAAGAAAAATCCGATGTGGAGAAATCAAATGAATACTTAAGTAAATAAATAAATAAACAGCAAATAACCGAAATTATTTTTCGGCGAAGAAAAAAAAAAGAAAATTAAGAATAAAGAGAATAAGCTTTGCTTGATTTGTTCCTCTTTAAGTGTGTGTGTGTGTGTTTCCTTGTACATGTGAATATGTGTATTGATGTGCGCGTGTGTGTGTGTGTGTGTTAAAGTGAAATAGTCCTATAATAACAAAAACACCAACGAAAGCACAAATAAAGTCAAAAATAAACGTGTCAAACACGCAAAGCCAGCCGATTTCATTTCTTTGTGCCAATGTCCGTCGTTGCCGTTTTCGTTTTCTTCGAAATCAACGTAGACATTGAATAGTTCCAAAACAGCATTTCCACGATATTGTGAACGTGTCTATGAAGTAGTTACACGTGTCTCACTGTGTGTATGTGTGTATGTGTGTGTGAGTGAGTCTAGCGGCATGCCAACTTTATCCTCGAATATCCTTCTCACATTGTGTTTGTTGTAAACGCAAGAAGCAACAACAAAAGAAAGAAACGGAAATAGCTATGATGTTATAGAAATATCGTTGCCGTTGTTATTGTGTTACCCAAATGCCATTCCAGGTTCTATGAAAATTAAATACTCTTATCGAAAAAGAACGTCGATACACCGATACAACCAACTGCAATAACAAAACACTTGACAGGTAAGCAGAAAATCAAAATTAATTTTTAATGAAATTTTTATAGTTTTTTCTTTTTTACTGTTTTTGCTGTTTATCGTTTTGTACTTTTTTTTTTGATCGATGACATAGGGGTTTCTTTTTCTGAAAAGTTATGAAACCTTATAAATAATAATAAGCATATATTGTAGACATAATGAACAATGTGTGCTTGTTATGAATAGTCTAAATTAAGTGTTGTCGAAACTTTTGCTAAAGTTAAAGTTCAAGTTTTAGTTTTAGTTAGTTGGAAAGTTCATTGACAAAGTGTATTAATAAATATGGCTTAAATTAGATGAAAGTTAGCATTCATTTACTCTTTTGAGGTACTAATGACTCTTTTGAGCAATAGCAACTTGCCAAAGAAGAACATTTATCCAATATACCAACTGAATATTTAGGCAAATTGAGTTGGCTGGATGCCCTGATATGCTATACAATAATTCTAAGAATATATAACAAACTTGGATATTCATATCTTATGTTGATGTTTATACCACCACCATAGGATAGGGAGTATATTCATTTAGTCATTTCGTTTGCAACACACCAAAATATGCATTTCCGACCCTACAAAGTACGAGTATATGTATTGATGATAGTTGTAAAAATTCTAAGATGGCTAAACGATGTCCGTGTGCCTATCCGTGTGTCTGTTGTAATCACGCTACAGCCTTCAAAATTTTAGATATTGAGCTGAAATTTGGCACAGAACCGTATTTCTTTAATACGCAAGTTAAGCTTTTGTAAAAAAGCGAAAGTTTATTGGGATGTGTATTACACACGGCTCAAGGAATACAATAAGATTACCAGAGCTGCAAAACATGCCTCTTAGAAGCTTTTCTGCGAACTGGTCAATAGCGTTAATGACGCCGCCAAGATAAACAAGTATAAGCGTGCTAAATTCGGCCGGGTCGAATCTTATATACCCTCCACCATGGATCGCATTTGTTGAGTTCTTTTCCCGGCATCTCTTCTTAGGCAAACAAAAAGGATAAAAGAAAAGATTTGCTCTGCTATTAGAGCGATATCAAGATATGGTCCGGTTCGGACCACAATCAAATTATATGTTGGAGACCTGTGTAAAATGTCAGCCAAATAAAAATGTCGATTAAGAATTGTGCCCTTTGGGGGCTTAAGAAGTAAAATTCAAAGATCGATTTATATGGGAGCTGTATTAGGCCATAGACCGATTTAGACCATAATTAACGCGTATATCTCATGACCATTAACATGAGAGGATCCGTCGTACAAAATTTCAGGCAAATCCGGTAATAATTGCGACCTCTAGAGGCTCAAGAAGTCAAGATCCCAAATAGGTTTACATGGCAGCTATATCAGGTTATGAACCGATTTGAACCTTATTTGGCACAGTTGTTGGATATCATAACAAAATACTTCGTGCAAAATTTCATTCAAATCGGATAACAATTGCGCACACTAGTGGTTTAAGAAGTCAAGATTCAAGATCGATTTGTATGGCAGCTATATCAGGTTATTGACCGATTTAAACCTTACTTAGCACAGTTGTTGGAAATCATGGCGAAACACGCCGGGCAAAGTTTCATTCCAATCGGATAAGAATTGCGCCCTCTAGCGGCTAAAGAAGTCATGTCCCACGATCGGTTTATATGACAGCTATATCAGGTTATGGGCGGGTTCGGTCCATACTTGGCACAGTTGTTGGATATCATAACAAAATACTTCGTGCAAAATTTCATTCAAATCGGATAAGAATTGCGCCCTCTAGTGGCTCAAGAAGTCAAGTTTTAAGATCGGTTTATATGGCAGCTATATCAAAACTTGGACCGATATGACCCATTTACAATCCCAACCGACCTACACTAATAAGAAGTATTTGTGCAAAATTTCAAGCGGCTGGCCGTACTCTTTCGAAAGTTAGCGTTCTTTCGACAGACAGGCGGACTGTCGGACGGACGGACATGGTTAGATCGACATAAAATTTCATGACGATCAAGAATATATATACTTTATGGGGTCTTAAACGAATATTTCGATGAGTTACAAACAGAATGACGAAATTAGTGTACCCCCATCCTATGGTGGAGGGAATAAAAAAGTTTCTCTCAAAAATCCATGTCCAAACTGAAACTTAAGTAGGCGAAATGGGAGTGACATGTTAAGGAGGACGGAGACACCGGAATCTTGGAATAATGACGTTGATCGAAGGTTTATAATTACGGAATTTATGGTGTAAGTATCCTTGAGGAGCTTCAAGTCATTTAAGTCACCCGGACCTGGTGGAATATTTCCGGCGTTACTACAGAAAGTGGCAGACTATCTGGCGCCTCATCTGGCCAAAACTCGCACAGCCTAGGACTTGCATATACTCCGAAAGCCTGGCAGGAGGCTAGGGTGGTGTTTATACCCAAGCCCGGCAAGGCAAGTTTGGATGACTGCTAGGGAGAAAAAGTGCAACATAAGATCCATACAACTGGTTCAGAGAACATGTGGTCTTGGCATAGGCGGAGCGATGAGGACCACGCCCACTGCACTAGAGACTATTCTAGATAATCGACCCATTCACATACAGATTAAGTGTGAGGCAGCCACAGCGGCTATGAGACTTAAGGCGATGGGAGAATGGATAGAGGATGGGAGCAGCTCATACCATCGCGGTATAATCGAGGCGACGATAGGAAACCTGGATGGAATGGAAGAGGTTTCCGATCGCATACCTGAGATGAACCTTGAAGTCGAGTGCGAGGCACTGCTGCATGCGGCACAATCTTGATATTGCCATCTGTTACATGGATGGATCAAAGCAAGAGGACGAGAGCGCATGTAACACTGTGGAACAGCGAAACGGTTGGTAGGACGGCGAAAATTCTATGGGGTGATCCGGACCGTGAGAGGACGAGGTTATAACTGAAAAAAGTAAGAAGAAGGTCAGTATAGCTTTAGGTGTCATAACGGGACACATAAGATTACGAGCTCACTCATGCAAAATCGCAAGTGACAGCATGTGGGTAAGATGATGAGACATTGGGGCATTTCCAATGTCGGGCTATAACCTGATATGGCTCACATATAAACCAATCTCCCGATTTGACTTCTTAAGCCAATGGAAGCCGAAATTTTCATTCAATTTGGCTAAAACTTTGCACACAGTGTACTGTTATGACTCTTAACCACTGTGCCAAGTACGGTCTCAATCGGCTTATAACCTGATAAAGCTCCCATATAAACCAGTCTCCCGATTTGACTTCTTGATCCCCTGGAAGCCTTAATTTTAGTCCGATTTGGCTGAAATGTTGCACATAGTGTTCTGTTATGACTTTGAAGAACGGTGCCAAGTACGCTCCAAATAGATCAAGAATTTGGCATTTTATTCGATTTGGCTTAAATTTTGCATATACTCTCTTATGACTTTCAAGTACGATCCAAATCGGTCTATAACCAGATATAGCTCCCATATGATGGTGGTCCGGCCGAACTTAGCACGCTTTTACTTGTAGAGTATTATACCCAGCATTGCAAATACAAGTTTGCCCATGAACATTCCACTAAGGAACAGGAGAAAACTTCTCACATTTGACTGTGTGCTGTCTGATTCAAGTTTTAAGTTCAATGATAAGCGGCCTTCTTTTTATAGCCGAGTCCGAAAGGCGTGCCGCAAAGCGACACCTTTTTGGGGAGAAGTTTTTTACATGGTAAAGTATCTCATTAATGTCGTCAGCAATAGAGGGGGATAAGCACCGCTGAAAATTGGTTCTCGCCAAGATTCGAACCTAGGCATTTAGCGTCATAGACGTACAGACTTGCCTCTGCGCTACGGTGGCTCCTAATTTTCATCCCCAGCATTAGTGAGGGGAAAGGTAAGGTTAAATTTGAGTGGTATCACAATGGACTAAAATTGTCCATTGTGATACACTGGGGACAGAACAAATCCTTTGGTGGGAATGGACCATGTCGGCTTTCGGAGCTAGGTCACAACTACTTCCGAAAATAAATTTCTGACATTTTCGCAATGATTCGAACCCAAGTGTTAATGCAAAAAAAACTTGCAAATTTTGCCCATGAACATTCCAGGGGCAAAAGGGGAACAGGGGCAAACTACTCACATATCAATGAGTGCAGTCCGAGCTCAAATTTAAGCTCAATGGTAAGGGGCTTCCTTTTTGTAGCCGAGTCTGAACGGCGTGCCGCAGTGCAACATCCTTTGGAGAGAAGTTTTACATGGCATACTACCTCACAAATGTTGCCAGCACTAGGAGGGGAAAACCATCGCTGCATTTTTTTCTGATGATCTCTCCAGAATTCGAACCCAGGCATTCAGAGTCATAGGCGGACATACTAACCTCTGCGCTACGGTGGCCTTCTTATATGTGACTCCGTCTTATATGTGACTCCGTCTTACGAAACTTGAATCGGACAGCACTGGTTGGTGATATGTTGCAAATTTGCAAATTTAAAAATGGTTTGAAAAACCTTTGAACGTATAGAGTTGACGATAGTGGTAAGGGGAGGTTTGAGATTCGCACCATTTTTCCAACCTAAATAATTTAAACTACAGAATTGATGAAAGAGGCTTTGTATTGGGTTGCCCAAAAAGTAATTGCGGATTTTTTAAAAGATAGTATATGCATTTTTAATAAAACTTAGAATGAACTTTAATCAAATACACTTTTTTTACACATTTTTTCTAAAGCAAGCTAAAAGTAACAGCTGATAACTGACAGAAGAAAGAATGCAATTACAGAGTCTCAAGCTGTGATAAAATTTGTCAACGCCGACTATATGAAAAATCCGCAATTACTTTTTGGGCAACCCAATAGTTCGGGAAATTAAGGCACATGTTGATCTTTCTCTCTCTCGTCTTTTGCGAGATTTGGCATAGTGTCAATATCTAGTCTATAGGGAATATACCAGATCTTAAGTCCCATTGATTGGGTCAAATTATTTCGTTGAATTTAATTTTTAATCGTTCAAAAAGTACGCTCGAAAGTATTTTGTATGCAATTAGAAGTAAATTTTGTAGTTGACACATACTGTCATGTATACGGGACATAGTGTCCTGAGATTCCAATTATCGGATATGCGTTCTTCTAGCCAGATTGCGTAGACTGGCTGAAGCATATGCCTCGTCAGTATGTCGATTATGGTTTTGAATAGTTCAGCTGGCAACTCATCGGCTGCTGTAGCCTTGTTCTTATTGATTGGGTCAAATTATTTCGTTGAATTTAATTTTTAATCGTTCAAAAAGTACGCTCGAAAGTATTTTTGTATGCAATTAGAAGTAAATTTTCTAGTTGACACATACTGTCATGTATACGGGACATAGTGTACTGAGATTCCAATCATCGGATATGCGTTCTTCTAGCCAGATTGCGTAGACTGGCTGAAGCATATGCCTTGTCAGCATGTCGATTATGGTTTTGAATAGTTCAGCTGGCTACTCATCGGCTGCTGTAGCCTTGTTCTTATTCAGCCGTGTTTTTGCTATGCTTAATGATTGGTACTGTGGTATCGTCGTTGCTGCCACTATCGGATGCCAGTAGCTAGCACAAATATTCTTTCTACAAACTTAGAAGGAGCGCAGAAAATCGAGGGCCTAGGAACGTTATTCTACGTTCGGAGGGACAAATGTTCTATCATAGCCAATTAAAGTAAGGCATATTCTTAGCAAAATATGTGCAACTATAAATTTAAATCGCTTTATCGGACTATATCTTAATGAAGCCCTCTTATAGACAGATCTTTAGGTTTAAGGTTTAAGCCCGATTACGCCGAAGAGTGAGTTTTGTTAGCAATCTTGACAATCTTGCCGAACATGGTCTAGATCGGAATATGTAATACGCAATTTCGATAAAATTTCAGCTGTATAAAATCCTTGGACATCATTGCTGAGTATGGTTTACAGTGGACCATTTTTGTCTATATATTTTTCAATCAATTCTATTCCAGTTTACCTGAATTTATCCTTTTAACCTTCACCACTCACTAAATTATTTCATGTGTGTATGTCTTCCAGACCTTCAGTATTACTTGTAATGAGGTTTTTTTTGTTGTTGTTCGAGTTTCAGTTAATTTTCCAATTTTTTTTTCTTATTTTGATTGGCCGAGAATTTCTTATTTTCTCTTTGAGGATTTTAATTTCCTTTTTGTTTTGTAATTTCATTGATATTTCCAAGACTTCTTTTGCCTTTTAAAATTTCCTTTTTTCCCATCATTACTTAAATTTAATTGTCCGATCTAATTTGCTATGAAATTCTGTTTGGAAATAGTTTTCTTATCAGAATATTTCCTCTTCTGCTAAATCTTAAATAGAAGTTGCCTAATTTTAGTTAAAAAAATATTGAAAAGTCGGCAGAACACACGGTGGCAATCCTTTTTTCTGCTTTTGTTTATATAGGCCTATCGGATTACCAACAATCGATTGCAGGCTATTATCAGCTGCGTGCAAATAAATTCTCCCTCTCTTCTATTTGGAATCTGCAACCAATAGGCTTCGATCAATGAGCTTGCAGATTTATACTTCCTTTTGTTTCATCACCTCAAGGCGTACAGTCGAATCAGAAGTTTATTACTGTGCCAAAACGTACATTACTTTGCCAAAACCTGCAGTGTATTTTTTTATATACACATTTTTTTAACGGTGTCTGAATTAATCAAAGAATCAGACAAAACTTCGGTTAAATTACACGCCAATCTGCCTGGAAACGTGCTCAGTGTTTTGTGTCCACTAAACGAAGGCAAATTTTGTTATTTAATAACATCACCAGACATCATAAGCTTGCCTATACATTTATTGCAAAATCACACTTGTCTCCCACTCCTCACGATAGTATAGAAGATATCTTAGTAGACCACCCTTCCCACAGCCTATACTTGGCGAGGTGGAGAGGAGTGGGGACAACATATATTTCTTGTGCATTGGAAAGAAGACCGAGCCATCAATTTTCATATGAATAACAAGAGCCATTTAAAGTGAAGCAGGAGTTTGTACATCATAGAAAAAAAAAATACACCAAAAAGTCTAAGACAATTCCTTAACAAACGACCCTATCAGCAGCATTGGTTTTTAAAAAAAAAAGGCATTTCAAGTGGCAGCCAATCAATTCCCCTTGTTTTGAAAGCGGCACTGTATGAGAGGATTCAACATCAAAAGAATGAAACGAAAATATAATCTTAAGCCTAAGTATAATTTTATAAATTAAATTTATTTTTTTTATATATTTTTTTATGCTATCATAATTCTAAAGTCCAAAATTTTTTATAGGAAAATTTAGAAAATATCAAACATTTGATTAGGCATGTTATAAATTTTTGCCTACCCCTAATACATTCAGCTTTCTGTCAAAGTCAAAACGCTTACAAATAGCCACAAGAAAATAATTACAAATATGCATGGGAATGATCTTCAAGCACACCAACTGGTTTTTGATCATCATTAGCACGCGGTCATGAAGTTGTAGCATCAAACTCAAACCTCATTAATACGCCTACAACTTAATTATCACCTCATACATCGAACATTCCTGAAGGCCTTCAACGAATCTTGGATGCAGCGGTGAGTACAAACAAAGATCAATGAATTTTGTTGCTATTAGTGTTTTTTGTTAGACCTTCCAAAGAGCAATGGAAAAAAAAAAACCCAAGGGACAATTTGTTTGATATGAAACAAAAGTAAAAACAAAAACGAATCAAGTGTTTGATGTTTCCGTAATTTAGTTCCGATTCAAAGAGCTATTTTAAAAAGCGATGAGTAGGGTTGCCATGATAAATTAATTCAATTTGCCAAGAATTTATTTAAAGAAAAATTTACTATATATATGTGCCTTAAAGAAAAATATTATTAATATATGTTTAAAATTTGCCTATTTCATAAATTTTGCTAAGTATTTTGTTAGGTTTATAGAAATGAATTTTCCAATTAGAATCCATATTGGTTATTAAATTTGACTAGTTTTAATTTTTCTAATCAGATTTTTTTTTTTTTTTGAGTTAAATAATTTTTATGGGATGAATAAATTGCTATGTATACATTCTAATATGAATTGCTAAAGAACGAGTCTCGTTTTCATATAAATGTGGTAATGTGTGATAAGGGGTAGGTTGTATAAGGGGTCCTGAAATGAAGCTCGACCAGGACAATAGGTAAGGGAGGGTCAAGATGAGCAGATCTCGAAACACCTGAGATCTGGAAATATCGAATGGAGGTTTCAATTTCTAAAGATGGGGTTAATTTGTTTGTTTCCTTATATACATTTTGTTGAAATAGCCCGGTTTAGTAGAAAAAGGGAGTCTACAATAATTTTCTGTCAGAGACGGTTTTGTGTGAGAATGGACGAGAACCCCCCCCCACAATCCCGACTGAAGCTAGTTTTCAATGGCTCCCGCAGTCCAGGTTCACCAAAACCATTATGGTAAAAACACCCTACCATCGGCAACTAAAATTCCCCTCATATTTTGACATCTAATGAGGACCTTGTTAGGCAAAGTTGCATAGAGTTTTTGAAGTTCCATTACAGAAATGGCGCCCAACGTGGGGCGAATCGATGCATTTTTATGCTATTTTGCGCCCTAAACCAATATTTAGACTTCCAAAAGGATAAGGTATATAGTGAAGAATGGTTTAGTGTTTGATGTGGGAATACATTTCTAGGACTAATCTGGACTTTCAACCACTTGAGGACTTCAGGTTCGAGTAAGTTGACCGTGCGGTTTCTTTAATGACTTTCCCATTTTAGGCATTTATATTCAGACTTCTCCTGCGTACCTTGTTTTTATTTGTGCTAGAAAATTTTTGACTTATATTAACTTCGGGCTGAGTTATCGGAACCATACATTTATTTGGAAAACATTTTCTAGCTGTTTGCAAGTAAATGTCCAATAAATGTGTGGGAGTTATAAGAGAAGAAATTTGTTCCGGTTTGCCATTAGTTTGTGTAACCAAATTACCTTTTCTGGCACAGCAATAGCCATGTTTTGTTTTTTTTACCACGTCTCCATTCGATTATTCCTCTATTTCAAATGAAATTTTGAAAATAGAAATTAAAGCAAAAGTGAATAAATTGTTAAAAAGCATATAAAAATAAACATCATAAAATAAATTTAGACACGGAAATAATTAAAAATAGATAAACTAAAATTAAAAAAAATTAGTTAACAAAAAAAATGACTAATAAGTTAAATAAAATTTAATAAAAATACAAACTATAAAATATTCCCTTATCCACATCCACATTATATGAAAACGTAAAACAGATTTATTGTTTTATTATCACAATTTTATTTTTTTTTATACAGGAATACTATACGAACATCTCGAATAGTATTCGTTAAGATCTTACAATTTTGAGTAAGTTTATTAGAAAATTGGGAAAGAGAAATGTCGTTGTTAAGGTCACCTCCGCCTTCCGCTTCTAGGACTAATGACTCTATTTGCCTAATATGTAAAGAAGGTCTGTTTGAAAGCCAAGACTGCATTTTTATTTCACAATGTGAACATGCGTTTCATCGGAGCTGTATGGAAAAGACTCCATCTAATTCGATGGAATGTCCCATATGCAAACGTCCATGTGAGTTATCGGATTTTCGTTCTTTGAATCTCCCGTCTCAAGATCCCCGAACCATTCATAATGATTCGGCAGACCCTTCTACAATGCCTCTTCAGACTTCGAGGTCGGAAACTACTAGTTCCCGTGGTAGGGGTCGCGGTGCTTTTGCGAAGCAGTATAACACGAGGAGCTCAAGTAAGAATCTTACTCCGGACACGAATCAGTTACAATTACCAGATATGGCGGATATTTTGAACGGTCAGGGGGAGAATAATACTGCCTCTAGGGCTAATTTGGGCAATAACCAGGGTACCCATAGTCTTCCTAGTCGAAATACGCCACGACGTACAGGTATTATGAATGATATGGTAGACTATGCTAGGTTGAGTCACATGATTGAGTCTAGCTTGACTAGAATACTACAAAATCTCAATATGAATCCGAATTCAAACACTGTTCATCCCAATACGACCATGCCTTCCGTCCCAAATCAATATACACATCCCCGGAATGATACAGAGGCTCAAGGACATTTAAGGAATTTATCTCCAATGACGAATTTTTCTCTTGGGACCGATAGAATTGCTTCCATTATTAAGAATTGGAACCTTCAGTTCGACGGTTCTGCTCAAGGACTTGACGTAGAGGAGTTTTTATATAGGGTTAAACTGCTCACTGCTGACAATTTCGATGAGGATTACACTATTGTATGTAAACATCTCAATGTGCTTTTGACCGGTAAGGCGCGGGAATGGTTCTGGCGTTACCGCAAGCAGGTTCCCTCCGTTGTTTGGGAGGATTTCTGTGCCGCTATCCGCTACCAGTACAAGGATTTCAAATCCGATTCGGATATTCGCGAGGAGCTTAGGAATAGAAAGCAGAGGCTCGGGGAGAACTTTGAGTCATTCTATGATTCCGTTTCATCGATTTTAGATCGATTGAGTACACCTATCCCAGAGACTGAACTGATTGAGATCGTTAAGAGGAATTTGCGTCCAGAGATCAGACACGAATTGTTGTATGTGCCCATATTTTCGATCGCACATCTGCGAAAATTAATCCAAATGCGTGAGAATTTGTTAAATGATGAGGGTTGCCGACGTCAACTGGCGAACAAGGCTGCAAACATTCAATACCCTCGTAGAAATGTGGCGGAAATTGAGTTGTTGAATGATCCTGTTGCCGATTTGGAATCGGAGAGTGGTTTTGATGTTGATGCTATAGTAAACCCCTCATCTTCGCATAAATGTTGGAACTGCCAAGAGGCAGGACACTTTTGGGAGGACTGCATTAAGGAGAGGACCGTTTTCTGCTACGGCTGCGGGGCTAGGAATACCTACAAACCCAGTTGTGTTAAATGCAGTACGAGAAAGCTTTTCGTCCCGAAAATCTCTAACCCTCCACATGTTCCAAAAAACTAGTAATGAATCCTCTTGGGGATGATGTGCCAGGGCACCAACCTGATTTGACCTTTTCAGATAATTCGCCACCAAAAGTGACTGTTCTTAAAAGAATTATACCCGGAGATGACGGCCACCAGATCTTCCCCGTACGTCCTCTCAGACCATACCATCAAAGATGGGCGGATTATTTAGCCAGAAGGGATTTAATTTTTAATGTAGATTCTGCTTATTCACAACCAATTCGAAAACCGAAGAGGTCTACCATTCGGCTTCGTCGTTTTCACAGGCAGAGACGATTTTCGTCCAAATATAGAATTTCGAGCATAGTCAATGATCCACAGGACCAGAGACTATACGCTAAAGTTGAATTTTTGGATTTTGTTGAGCTTGGTTTGTTAGATACCGGTGCAAATGTAACCTGTATAGGTTCTGATTTAGCACTGGCCGATTTTTCTCGATATCATCAATTTTGTGACCTGAGGTCCTTTGTGAAGACAGCCGATGGAGCCCGCCAGAAGGTACTAGGTTATTTGGATGTCGACGTTTCATTTAGAAACAAATTACATCGTCTGAAGATATTAATCGTCCCTTCATTGAATCAGCGTTTGATATTAGGATTAGATTTCTGGAAGAAATTTAATCTTGCCCCTGACATTTTCGAGTCAATTATTCTGTCCGGTTCGTCCGAGCATAAAAATATGTCCGTTGTCCTGTCCAATTTGTCCGCATTTAAGTCCGAATTGTCGTATGATATTTCTATTAAAAAAGAATCAAATGATTCACCCTTCCAACAATTTCCGCTTACTCCAGTCCAACTTCAGCAATTAGAAGCTGTTAAAACTTTATTTCCAAATTTTGAAAAACAAGGGTTGGGGAAAACCAGCTTAATTAAGCACGAGATTGACGTTGGCAATGCAAAGCCCGTCAAGCAAAGGTTTTATCCAGTTTCTCCAGCTGTGGAGGAACTGATGTACAAAGAGATCGATCGAATGTTGGCTTTAGGAGTTATTGAACCATCTACCTCTTCATGGAGTTCTCCCATGAGATTGGTTGTAAAACCAAACAAAGTCCGCCTGTGCCTTGATGGCAGGAAATTAAATGCCGTCACAAAGAAAGACGCGTATCCGCTACCAAGCATAGAGGGAATTTTTTCGCGCTTGCCCAAGGCAAATCTAATATCAAAGCTAGATTTAAAAGATGCGTTTTGGCAGATCGGCCTAGCCGATGAGGCAAAACCTCTAACGGCATTCACTGTCCCTGGCAGACCACTGTACCAGTTTGTGGTTATGCCATTCGGACTGTGTAATGCCCCGCAAACAATGTGCCGATTAATGGACGAATTGATACCTTCAGACCTGCGAAATTGTGTATTTGGTTACCTAGACGACCTTATCATTGTTTCAGAGGACTTTGCTTCACACTTGTCAGTTTTAGTGAGGATATCCGAGGAATTCAGACGTGCGAACTTGACCATTAATGTTACAAAAAGTAATTTTTGTGTTACGGAGGTCAAATACCTTGGATTTTTGATAGGACATGGTGGTCTAAGAACTGATCCAGATAAGATTGAGTCTATTCTCTCATGGCCAGTACCCAGGAATCTGAGACAGGTGCGCGGCTTTCTCGGCTTATCTGGATGGTACCGTCGATTCATCGAGAATTTTTCCTCGAAGGTCTTTCCAATTACGGAGCTTCTGTCTACGAAGAAAAGGTTCGTGTGGACTCCAGAAGCTGACAAGGCTTTTCGAGATATTAAGGTTCACTTGACGACTGCTCCTATTTTAACCAACCCCGACTTTTCGAAAAAGTTTTACATCCACTGTGATGCAAGCGATTTTGGAATCGGAGCGGTGTTAGTACAATTGGATGATAGTGGCGAGGAAAAACCCATAGCTTATATGTCGAAGAAGCTTAATTCCGCACAGCGGAATTACAGCGTGACCGAGCGAGAGTGCTTAGCCGCGGTGGAGGCGATAAAGAAATTTCGCTGCTACGTTGAGCTTCAGGAATTCGAGGTCGTAACAGATCATTCGAGTTTACTGTGGCTCATGAAGCAGCGCGATTTGACCGGAAGGCTTGCTCGATGGGTATTCAAGCTCCAGGGCTACAAGTTTACTTTCAGCCACAGAAAAGGGAAAGAAAACGTTGTGCCAGACGCTTTGTCACGAATTCCTTGTGATGATGTGTCTGGTATTATGTTTTCTGAGCCGGAAATTGACCTTAATTCCCCCAGTTTTTTCGACTCAGATTACCAAGGCGTTAAGGATAGGATATTGGGTAATGAGTCCAAGTATCCAGATCTTAGGGTTATAGATCAGTACGTATATATCAGAACCGAACACTATACTGGGGACAGGGAACAAGAGGAGAATGCCTGGAAGTTATGGGTTCCGACAGGACTGAGACCAGGTCTTATTTCTCGTTTTCATAGTTCTCCTACGGCTTGCCATGGGGGTATACAGAAGACACTAGAGTTGATTAGGAGAAATTTCTACTGGCCCGGCTTGGTTAGGGACGTAAGGGAATTTATTCGGCAGTGCGAGATCTGTAAGACTACTAAGGCCCCGAATCAGATGATGACACCTTTAATGGGCAAGCAGACTTCTTCCCTGCGACCATTTCAACGCTTGTACGTGGATCTTTTGGGTCCATACCCGCGTAGTAAAAGTGGAAATATAGGAATTCTGATTGTCCTTGACCACTTTTCGAAATTCCACTGGTTATTCCCTATGAAGATGTTTACCTCTGCTCCTATACAGGACTTTTTGATGAGACAGATATTCCATGTGTTTGGAGTACCTGAGGTGTTGGTCAGCGATAATGGTTCACAATTTAGATCCAATGAATTCAATGCCTTTTTAACATCTTTTGGTGTGAACCATGTCTATACTGCTGTATACTCCCCGCAGTCCAATGCGTCGGAACGCGTAAACCGCTCGATAATTGCGGGGATTCGATCTTTCTTGAAAGATGACCAACGGCTTTGGGATGAGAACTTGAGCGTTATAAGCTGCGCTCTCAGGAACTCCATCCATCAGGCTATTAAATACTCCCCTTATCATGCCCTCTTTGGTATCGACATGATCACTCATGGTTCCTCATACGGGCTACTTCGAAACCTTGGCATGATAGACGAACCATTGAATGTTTTGTCCAGAGATGATCAGTTGAAACTGCTCCGAAGTGCTATCCGAAGGCATATTTCCGAAGCCTATGACCGCAACCAGCGTACGTATGATCTAAGAGCTCGTCCAATTTCATTTGAAATAGGTCAGGAAGTTTTTAGGCGAAATTTTGCACAAAGTAGTGCCGAAAAGAATTTCAACGCTAAGCTGTCTCCCCTTTTTATTAAGGCAAGGATTAAGGAGAAGCTCGGTAGGCATTATTATGTTTTAGAGGATATGGACGGGAAGGTCCTTGGTACATTCCACGCAAAGGACATTCGTCCTTAGTGTTTACCCTCCAAATTATATTTCATCCTGTGAGGATAATATTACTTGGTTTGTAATGAGGTTTTTTTTGTTGTTGTTCGAGTTTCAGTTAATTTTCCAATTTTTTTTTCTTATTTTGATTGGCCGAGAATTTCTTATTTTCTCTTTGAGGATTTTAATTTCCTTTTTGTTTTGTAATTTCATTGATATTTCCAAGACTTCTTTTGCCTTTTAAAATTTCCTTTTTTCCCATCATTACTTAAATTTAATTGTCCGATCTAATTTGCTATGAAATTCTGTTTGGAAATAGTTTTCTTATCAGAATATTTCCTCTTCTGCTAAATCTTAAATAGAAGTTGCCTAATTTTAGTTAAAAAAATATTGAAAAGTCGGCAGAACACACGGTGGCAATCCTTTTTTCTGCTTTTGTTTATATAGGCCTATCGGATTACCAACAATCGATTGCAGGCTATTATCAGCTGCGTGCAAATAAATTCTCCCTCTCTTCTATTTGGAATCTGCAACCAATAGGCTTCGATCAATGAGCTTGCAGATTTATACTTCCTTTTGTTTCATCACCTCAAGGCGTACAGTCGAATCAGAAGTTTATTACTGTGCCAAAACGTACATTACTTTGCCAAAACCTGCAGTGTATTTTTTTATATACACATTTTTTTAACGGTGTCTGAATTAATCAAAGAATCAGACAAAACTTCGGTTAAATTACACGCCAATCTGCCTGGAAACGTGCTCAGTGTTTTGTGTCCACTAAACGAAGGCAAATTTTGTTATTTAATAACATCACCAGACATCATAAGCTTGCCTATACATTTATTGCAAAATCACACTTGTCTCCCACTCCTCACGATAGTATAGAAGATATCTTAGTAGACCACCCTTCCCACAGCCTATACTTGGCGAGGTGGAGAGGAGTGGGGACAACATATATTTCTTGTGCATTGGAAAGAAGACCGAGCCATCAATTTTCATATGAATAACAAGAGCCATTTAAAGTGAAGCAGGAGTTTGTACATCATAGAAAAAAAAAATACACCAAAAAGTCTAAGACAATTCCTTAACAAACGACCCTATCAGCAGCATTGGTTTTTAAAAAAAAAAGGCATTTCAAGTGGCAGCCAATCAATTCCCCTTGTTTTGAAAGCGGCACTGTATGAGAGGATTCAACATCAAAAGAATGAAACGAAAATATAATCTTAAGCCTAAGTATAATTTTATAAATTAAATTTATTTTTTTTATATATTTTTTTATGCTATCATAATTCTAAAGTCCAAAATTTTTTATAGGAAAATTTAGAAAATATCAAACATTTGATTAGGCATGTTATAAATTTTTGCCTACCCCTAATACATTCAGCTTTCTGTCAAAGTCAAAACGCTTACAAATAGCCACAAGAAAATAATTACAAATATGCATGGGAATGATCTTCAAGCACACCAACTGGTTTTTGATCATCATTAGCACGCGGTCATGAAGTTGTAGCATCAAACTCAAACCTCATTAATACGCCTACAACTTAATTATCACCTCATACATCGAACATTCCTGAAGGCCTTCAACGAATCTTGGATGCAGCGGTGAGTACAAACAAAGATCAATGAATTTTGTTGCTATTAGTGTTTTTTGTTAGACCTTCCAAAGAGCAATGGAAAAAAAAAAAAACCCAAGGGACAATTTGTTTGATATGAAACAAAAGTAAAAACAAAAACGAATCAAGTGTTTGATGTTTCCGTAATTTAGTTCCGATTCAAAGAGCTATTTTAAAAAGCGATGAGTAGGGTTGCCATGATAAATTAATTCAATTTGCCAAGAATTTATTTAAAGAAAAATTTACTATATATATGTGCCTTAAAGAAAAATATTATTAATATATGTTTAAAATTTGCCTATTTCATAAATTTTGCTAAGTATTTTGTTAGGTTTATAGAAATGAATTTTCCAATTAGAATCCATATTGGTTATTAAATTTGACTAGTTTTAATTTTTCTAATCAGATTTTTTTTTTTTTTGAGTTAAATAATTTTTATGGGATGAATAAATTGCTATGTATACATTCTAATATGAATTGCTAAAGAACGAGTCTCGTTTTCATATAAATGTGGTAATGTGTGATAAGGGGTAGGTTGTATAAGGGGTCCTGAAATGAAGCTCGACCAGGACAATAGGTAAGGGAGGGTCAAGATGAGCAGATCTCGAAACACCTGAGATCTGGAAATATCGAATGGAGGTTTCAATTTCTAAAGATGGGGTTAATTTGTTTGTTTCCTTATATACATTTTGTTGAAATAGCCCGGTTTAGTAGAAAAAGGGAGTCTACAATAATTTTCTGTCAGAGACGGTTTTGTGTGAGAATGGACGAGAACCCCCCCCCACAATCCCGACTGAAGCTAGTTTTCAATGGCTCCCGCAGTCCAGGTTCACCAAAACCATTATGGTAAAAACACCCTACCATCGGCAACTAAAATTCCCCTCATATTTTGACATCTAATGAGGACCTTGTTAGGCAAAGTTGCATAGAGTTTTTGAAGTTCCATTACATACTTTAGCCATTTCCATAGAGAATCCTTTTGTTCGTCCTTTAATTTCTTAAAGAGTAACACCCTTGAATGGCGCATATTAAATACCTAACACTCGCTGAAATATATCAAATGATGTGCCAAACTAAAAGCAAAATAAATATTTTACGCTCGAGTCATGCATATAATCCACATATCCTGCTGATATTAATGCCCCTACGCCACACAGTCAGTGCCTTATCGATAGATTTGCATTGAAAATATTCCCCCTCTCCCCCACCATTTCATATTGACTTGATTTATTGAATTTAACTCTGCGGGTAGGTAAACTGTCCTTGTCCTCGAATGGGTTGAATGGTAGCGCTAGAACAATCAACAGAATGACTACTGCTCAGTGGTCTAACCATGGGAAGGTTGTTTCAGTCAAGGTGGGAGTGTAAACACACCGACCAACACATACTCAAACCATGGCTGTGTCATCTAGCACGATAATAATTTTTGATAGGGAAATGCGAACTATGACTTGACCAGGTGATTGGAAGAAAGGGAGTAAGAAGACAAAATGAACTTTAATGACTTTTCCCTGTTTTTTTGGTGTGTGAATTCTCCCCAAAAAATAGGTGTTCATATTTTATGAATTTTGTTTAAAATAATTTTGTGTTGCGTAAGAGAGGAAAGCAATGCCAGCTGTAGAAGAAAATGAGGTTGCACCAGAGGTCTGCCTACGGAAGTAGCCCCATAACAAAAATCTTTATCTTTCTATTGCCCCAACTCTTCAGCTTTTATGGAATTTTCAATGAGATTTTTAGTACCGACCTTTAATAAACATTATAAGGAGGCCAGTGTGATAAGTGGGCATAAAAAGAAATGGTCTCAAGTAAATGCACCATTACAGGCACATTGCTTAATTTAATGTTGGCAGATACCTTATTTTGAACTGTTTGCCACTTATTTTTAAGCATCAGAGGCGTAGCTAATGAAAGTGTCAATGGGTTTACTATTCGAAAGGGAAGATGCAGGGGACATATCCGCCACAACAGTGAGAGTAGTGCCAATTTAGGAACAATTAAAAACTGGTTCAGGCTGGACGGAATCTTGGGAGCCAGATGAACTCAGCCAAAAATTTAAGCTTCTTGTAGCCGTCGAAGTCCTATCGGTAGATCGGTTTCTATGGCAACTAAATGAGGTTATAGATCAATTTGAACCATTCTTATCACGGATGTTGGAAGACATAACAGAAGAATACCTGAAAAATCTCAGCCAAATCGGATAATATTGGGTTGCCCAAAAAGTAATTGCGGATTTTTTTAAAAGAAAGTAAATGCATTTTTAATAAAACTTAGAATGAACTTTAATCAAATATACTTTTTCTACACTTTTTTTTTCTAAAGCAAGCTAAAAGTAGCAGCTGATAACTGACAGAAGAAAGAATGCAATTACAGAGTCACAAGCTGTGAAAAAATTTGTCAACGCCGACTATATGAAAAATCCGCAATTACTTTTTGGGCAACCATAGTTGAGGCTTCCAGAGGCTCAAGATGTCAAATCGTCAGATCGGTTTATATGGGAGCTAAACGAAGCCCTACACCCATTTGGACCACACTTACCACGAATGTTGGTAGACATGGCAAAACACCACGTGCAAACTGTCAGCCAAATCGCAAATAAATTTCGGCTTCCTGGAGCCCAATATCTTATATCAGGAGATCGGTAGCAGGTTATACCACCAATTTGGATCGAACTTTGCGAGGTCATTGGAAGTCGTAATAGAACAAAATTTCTCCCCAATCGGATTACTGCAACCGGGGTTCAACCTGGGGTTCAAGATGTCAAATCGTGAGATCGGTTAATATGGGAGCTATATCAGATTTTATAGGCGCCCCGGTAGCTGAGTTGGTAGCGTTTTCGAATTGCCAGAGTGGGGGTCGTGGGTTCGATTCCCAACAAAGGGCTTGTTCTGTCGCTACTGTAGTATCACAATGGCCTTAAAATTGTTTAAGTGAGTCTGTAATAGACCTCCACTTTTACTTAACCTAACCTGTATTAGATTATAGACTGATTTGGATCGTTTGTAACAGAATACTACGTACGAAATTTCGGCCTAGTCGGATAACGAGTATGGCTTCCAGGGGCTTAAAAAGTAAACTCGGGAGATTGGTGTATATGGGAGCTATATCAGATTATACACTGATTAGGACCACACATACTACGGATGATGGTAGACATAGCAAAACACCATGTGCAGAGTTTCAGCCAAATCGGACATAAACTCCGGCTTCCAGTGTTTCAAGATATCCATTCGAAAGGTCAATTCATGTGGGAGCTTAATTAGGTTCTACACCGATTTGGTTCTTACTTGACACTGATGTTGGAAGTAATAACTGAACATTTCGTGCGAATTTCAACCAAATCGGATAACAATTGCGGCTTCCAGTGCCTCGAGGAATAAAATCGGGAGATCGTTTTATATGGGATCCATAACAGGTTATAGACCGATTATCCTAATCGGATAAAAATTGCTGCTTCTAGGGTCCAAAAAAAAGTCAAGCCGGAGGACCATTTTATATGGGAGCTCCACCCAAATCTGAATTTGAATACCCAATGAGCTACAGTAGGAAGTATTTGTGCAAATTTTCATGTTCATAACATATTCGTCCGACTAAATAAAAAGCCTTTTATGGGCCCAATACATTGAACCGGTACATCGATATTGTGGCATTTTATGGACCCGATTTAGGATATCGTTATATGTATATCCAAAGGTGGCCATCGTAGCGCAGAGGGTAGCATGTCCGCCTATGAAGCTGAATAAAACTGGTTACCCCTCCTAATGCTAGCGACATTTGTGAAAAACTATGCCATTTGAAACCAGTAAGGAAAGGAAAAAGTTGGGCGGAGCTTACTGTATAATACCCTGCACCACCAAGTCTAAATACATACAACTTTCAATACATGAAACCTATGTTGAAATCTAGTCAGACTTTAATTTTGCATGACTATTGAAAAACTGAATAGAACCTTGTAGAATTTTTTTTTTAATGGACTTAAATGGTCGCTACTAAAGACTTTAAGGGCCATATCGGTTGCAAGATATATCGGAGATATATCTTAATCTGGCCCGACTTTGATGAAACTTAGAGCAGGTATTGTACTTTAAAACTAAACATCTCACGTTAAATTTTATAAAAATCGAACCAAATTGTGGCGACTACAGCCTTAAAAGGCCATATGAAAGATATATATGGAAGCTATATCTAAATCTGATAATAAAACATCTCTTGCTAAATTTGGTAAAGATCGGAACAAAATTGGCTTCTCCAGGTTTAAAAGGGCATATCGGATGAAGGGTAGATATGACAGACATTTCGAACCGAACACTGATTTTGGTAATAAAATTCAATGATTTGCAAGCGTTGCTCGTTAGTAAGTCTATTCATGATGAAATGTCAAAGCATACTGAGCATCTTTCTCTTTGACACCATGTCTGAAATCCCACGTGATCTGTCAAATACTAATGCATGAAAATCCTAACCTCAAAAAAATCACCCTTTATATCTTAATTTGAACCGCATTTCTGATGGGGTACCCAGGAGGCCCGCCCACCCCAAAATCTACCAAATCTATATTTTGACCAATCACGACAATATGGGACTCAAATGAAAGGTATTTGCGAGTAGAATACGAATCTGATATCCAAATGTGGGACCAAGTTTCTGGGGGTCCACCCCTTCCCGAAAACACCCCCCAAAGAGGACTTATTTATTGACCATGCCAATATGGGGCTTTAATAAAACGTAATTGAATGTAGAATGAGAATCTGATATCCAAGTGTGGGGTTAAGTGATTGCAAATTTACGACCATAGCAATATGGGGCTCAAATGAAAGGTCATTGGAAGTGAAGCACGAATTCGATATCAATATTTGGAAAAAAGTGTCTATGGGGCCACTCTACTTCCATAACAACACCAATATAGGACGTATTTGCTGACCATTCCAATATGGGGCTGTTATAAGAGGTATTTTAGAGTAGAACATGAATTTGATATTTTCAGGACCAAGTCACTGAACGACCGCCCCATCCCCTAAAACATCCCCAAAACCGATCATGTCTATGGAAATATGGAGATCAAATGAAAGGTATTTGGGAGTAGACTACGAATCTGATATAAACATTCGGGACCAACTTCCTAGGGGTTTCCCACCCCCATAACAAGCCCCAAATTGGACGTATTTGCTCACCATCACAATTTGGATCTTAATGGGAGTGGATCTCTGTATTGATAGTTTATAGAGCCCATACTCCAAACCGAACATATTTGCCGACTTTTGTAAAAAGGGGTTTAAATGACAGATATTTGCCGAAAACGAAATTGATATCCAATTTTGAGGCCAATGGCAATATGGGGTAATTAAATTATATTTGAGAGTAGAGCACGATGATGATATGTTTTCAGGGATAAGTGTTTGGAGGACCACCCCACTCCCCAAAACAACCGCATAATCGCGCATATTTACCAGAAGAAGAGTAAGAAATTGATACCCACTTTCGGGACCAATTTTCAGGCGGTCTACCCCTCCACCATAACACCCCACAAACAGCAATTATTTACTGACCATCGCAATATGTGGCTCAAGCAAACGTATTTGGGAGTACAACACGATTCTTATATCCAAATGTGGGACCATGTATTTGGGGCACCGCCCCTTTCCCAAAACACCCCCCAAAGAGTACACATTGTTCGTGGACAATGAGTCCCCTTAAACCAATGGCAATATGGGCTTAAACAAATGGTATTTGAGAGAATAGCATGATGCTGATATTTTTTTCAAGACCAAGTGTCTAAGGTGCCACCCCAATCACGAAAATAACACTAAATCAGACATCATGACAATATCGGGCTGAAATAAAGACTTGCGAATGGAGTATATCTAACATGATATTTCACTAAAAGCTATTTAACTGTCGAAAATAAATATTCATAGGATAATTTTGTTCCATATAAAGTAAAAGTAGGCGCAGATGATCGGGCACTGCCCAGCTAGTATATACATATATCCGAGGTTGTGGGTATACAAAGTTCGGTCAGGCGGAACTTATTGCCTTTTTGCTGGTTTTTACCTAAAATGGGAATGAATGTGTGAAGTTAATCAATGTTTAGTTAATGTGAAGTTAATGTTGTTGTAGGGATGTTGAAGCACTAGCCATGAAAATAAATTTTGAAATCATTCCACATATGAAGATTTGGCAACCCGAAAAATTTTTCGAAATGCCGAGGTGACCAACTTTAAGGCCCTACCAAGAGACGCATGAACCTGCTAGTTTGCTCTTCATCTCCGCTCTAACCATTAAACAAGTTATCTCAACCCGTTTTCAAATGAAGGTTTTTTAATAGTTTTTTTTTTTTTTTTTGGATTCTATCCCACTATGCGACGAATGGACATGGCTAGTTCGCCTTAAATTTCAGTTTATCTAGAAATGTCATATAAATGGCTTTTTTGTATTTCAAGAAAACATTTCTTATCGACTTCTACAACCCCTTCCATCGCCTTTACAGAAATTTCACTTGTACGCCACTGTTGCTTGTAGTCCTACCATACCAAAAAAACAAAGACAAACGTAAATAACCAAAAAACCCTCTTGACAGCCTGTGAAATTGTAAGCGCGTTCGTTACTATAGCGCGAAATTAAATAAATTTTGAATAGATTCATCTATTAGCGCCATTTGATATGATTTGGTTCAAGGCTGCTTTTTTTTATATATTCTCTTTATCTCATTCATTTTCTTTAGAACAGCAAAAACGAGAAAAAAAACCAAAATACCAATGGTTTTTTCAACAAATTACAAAGACAGCCAGACATACAGGGCGCAAAGGGAGACTTGATACAATGATACAGCCAGAAGAAAAAAAAAAACAGAATTCCCCCAAATGAAATCCCGCCAAAAGCAGTATGGCAAAAAGTACATCTAATCACAAAAGTAATCAACAAAAGCCGAACACTTCATTCCCCAAACACAGGATATCACACCTACCCCACCATGGCCCAACATTTCTCACACATATACACATCCCCATTCACTTCCTCTCTCTTCGTTTCTGCTATTCTGGCGTTGTTTTTTCTCTTTGGTATATTCACTTAACCGCATGGCAAGCAACAAAAAGCACCACCGGCATGTATAATCCACTTGTCTGAGAAGAAGAGAAAGAGGAGAAGAGAGAGAGAAAAACGAAACGCCTAAAAATTCTGCCACATTTTACATACAACATGGCTTTGGCAATAATAATAAAACAACGAGAAAAATTACTTATTCAAATTTGCCGCCACCACCCCCCTACCCACCCAAAACGTCAATAGGAGGTTGGAATGGAAAGTATTAGCACTCTCTACATGTGGGATCATTAAAATAAAGTGGATTATATCTTGTTGTAGCGTAACGGTTTTTTTTTGTCCTCCTCTGTTTTGGGATAGGTCGAGCGAGCGAGCGAGCGAGAGCGTATTTTGTTCCAGCTGATTATTGTTATTGCATATGGCCTTGTGTGGCTCAAGGCTAACAATGTCTTAGTTGAAAACCTTTTTGTAATTGGAAACATAAAATGAAATGGTTTCGTTACAGTACTGAAATTTAATTTCTTTTCCTTATTTTTATATGGAAAACAATTTGGATTTTGTTTTAGGCGCATTATTTTTTAACTAAAAATTGATAAAAATGGGACATTTGTGGACTCAAACGATTTTACAGTTGATTGCTAAATAAAACTATCGATAGAAGGGTCCAGCTTAAGTTCACTGAAAAATGAAGTAAATAGGGTTTAGGCAAAACTACCTGCGACCTTGGAAGGAAATTCTACTTTTTGCACACTCGAGGTATTGAACTTTGATTGACCGCACAAAGTCCATATTTGAATAGAAGCTAAGAAAAGTTCTGCAAAGCCTTTTTAGTTCTCTATGGCTCAATATTCAACTTCCCCCCGCCATAAGGGAGAATATTTTTTTGCAGGATGATCGTCGCCACTGGCACTCATGTTTGGGGTTTGTTTCGTTGGTGGAGCGGATTCCAGACACTTGGCCCATAAAGTGGATAACAAATTCATACTCTATTCCCAAATAAATTTCATTTAAGCCCCATATTGCTAATATACCATTTTTATACCCACCACCGAAGGATGGGGGTATATTCATTTTGTCATTCCGTTTGCAACACATCGAAATATCCATTTCCGACCCTATAAAGTATATATATTCTTGATCAGCGTGAAAATCTAAGACGATCTAGACATGTCCGTCCGTCTGTCCGTCTGTCCGTCTGTCTGTTGAAATCACGCTACAGCCTTTAAAAATAGAGATATTGAGCTGAAATTTTGCACAGATTCTTTTTTTGTCCATAAGCAGGTTAAGTTCGAAGATGGGCTATATCGGACTATATCTTGATATAGCCCCCATATAGACCGATCCTCCGATTTATGGTGTTAGGTCCACAAAAGCCACATTTATTGTCCGATTTTGCTGAAATTTGGGACAGTGGGTTGTATTAGGCCCCTCGACATTTTTTTTCAATTTGGCTCAGATCGGTCCAGATTTGGATATAGCTGCCATATAGACCGATCCTCCGATTTAGGATCTTAGACCCATAAAAGCCACATTTATTATCCGATTTTGCTGAAATTTTGGACAGTGAGTTTTCTTAGGCCCCTCGACACCTTTCTTGAATTTGGCCCAGATCAGATCAGATTTGGATATAGCTGCCATATAGACCGATCCCTCGATTTAAGGTTATGGTCCCGTAAAAGGCCCATTTATTGTCCGATGTCGCTGAAATTAGGGCCAGTGAGTTATGTTAAGCCCCTTGACATACTTCTGCAATATGGCACAGATCGGTCCAGATTCGGATATAGCTGACATATAGACCGATCTCTCGCTTTTAGGTTTTTGGGCCATGAATGGCACATTTATTATCTGATGTAGCTGAAATTTGGGACAGTGAGTTGAGTTAGGCCCTTCGACATCCTTCTTCAATTCGGCCCAGATCGGTTCAGATTTGGACATAGCTGCCATAAAGACCGATCTCTAGATTTAAGGTCTTGGGCCCATAAGAGGCGCATTTATTGTCCGATTTTGCCAAAATTTTGGACTGGGAGTTGCGTTAGGCCCCTTGACATCTGTTTGCAATTTGGCCCAGATTGATCCAGATTTGGATATAGCTGCCATATAGACCGATTCCTCGATTTAAGGTCTTGGGCCTATAAAAGGCTCATTTACTGTCCGATTTCGCCGAAATTTGAGTAAATGAGTTGCGTTAGGCTCTTCAACAACTTTCTGAAATTTGGCCGCAGATCGGTCCACAGTTGGATATAGCTGGAATATAGACCGATCTCTCGATTTAAGGTTTCGGACCCATAAATGGCGCATTTATTGTCCGATTTCGCCAAAATTTGGGTCCGTTAGTTGCGTTAGGTCCTTCGACAGGCCTCTTAAATTTGGCCCAGATCGGTTCAGATTTGGATATAACTGCCATATGAACCGATCTGCCGATTTAGGGTCTAAGGCCCATAAAAACCATATTTATTATCCGATTTTGCTGACATTTGGGATAGTGAGCTGTGCTAGGCCACTCGACATCTTTCTTGAATTTGGCCAAGATCGGTTCAGATTTAGATATAGCTGCCATATAGACCGATCTCTCGATTTATGGTCTTGGGCCTATAAATGGCGCATTAATTATCCGATTTTGCCGAAATTTGGGACAGTGAGTTAAGTTAAGCCCCTCAACATATTTCTGCAATTTGTCCTAGATCGGTCCAGATTTGAATATAGCTGCCATATAGACCGAACTCTCGATGTAAGGTTTTGGGCCCATAAATATCTCATTTATTGTTCGATGTCGCCCAAATTTGGGACAGTGAGTTGTGTTAGGCCCTTCGTCATTCTTTTTCAATTTGGCTTAGATCGGTCCAGAGTTAGATATAGCTGCCATATAGACCCATCTCTCGGTTTAAGGTTTTGGACCCATAAAAAGCGCATTTATTGTCCGATGTCGATGAAATTTGGGACAGTGAGTTGTGTTAGGTCCTTTGACAGGCCTCTTCAATTTGGCTCAGATTTGTATATAGCTAGCATATAGACCGATCTCTCGATTTAAGGTTTTGGGGCCATAAAAGGCGCATTTATTGTCCGATTTCGCCGAAATTTGGTACAGTGAGTTGTGTTAGGCTTTTCGACATCCGTGTCGCATATGGTTTAGATCGGTCTATATTTGGATTTGGCTACCAAAAAGTCCAATATTTTGTTCTACAAAATTCAACAATGAGGTGTACTAATTAGACCGAATCGGATCATTATTGGTCCGAATCGGACCATATGTCGATAGAGCTACGTTGGGGGCATAAATTGTGCATTTTTCCCCAGATCATGACGAAAGGTGGTTTACATGTATACCCGAGGTGGTGGGTATCCAAAGTTCGGCCCGGCCGAACTTAACGCCTTTTTACTTGTTTTCTTTGCGCAGCTTTAGCTTAAGGTTGGATACAAATTATTACGATATTCCCTTAGAGTCTTTAAGGTCGAAGAGCAAGTTTGACAATCTTAGTAAATTCCCCACATTGTATAAGCAATATATTTGATCCCCCTGCCTTTTGAATATCATCACTGTGGTTAACATACGTTCCATTACTATGCCAATTAACCAAATGAACAATGGCTATATATCATTTTTATAAACCTAGTATTTTACTTGTTTTACTATTTTATTTGTTTTGGCAATCGTGTGTTTATTTAGCCTGCTTTCAGTAAGAAAGCAAAACCCACCATGCTTCTAGCTAAAACTTTTTAATTTATTAAAGCCCAAAAGAAGGGGAGAGGTACATATATTTGAATTTATTACATGAAAGCTAGATATTTTTTTCTGCAGCAGTGCGTGTATTGGGGCTTTTGGAAAAGCAAGCAAAAATTCCTGCCAAAACCCTCGTAGCGCGTAAAATAATTTTGGTTACAAAGTGTTTACTTGGTACGGAGACGGGGTAAAACACAAATACCCCCGCTTATTGTTGATGGTTTTGGTTATGTACATATACGAGAGTGCATGTGTGTGTGTGTATTTGTGTGTTACAA
This sequence comes from Stomoxys calcitrans, assembly GCF_963082655.1. Classification (NCBI taxonomy): domain Eukaryota; kingdom Metazoa; phylum Arthropoda; class Insecta; order Diptera; family Muscidae; genus Stomoxys; species Stomoxys calcitrans. Next base: position 41,085,655 of record NC_081553.1, on the reverse strand, counting down.
CACATCCAAATATAAATAATAAATAAATCCAAATTTAGAATAAAACTCACCGTCTGTATGAAGAGAATACACGCAAAAGAAGCACCAGAGTGCCTGTATGGCGGGAGTGTTGCGGAATGCACGCTCCCTTAAGCTGGCTGGCTGACGAAAGGACTTTTATTTTCGGACAACACCCATGGGAACACGCACACTGTGCGGTTGCTTGGTGGTTAGACTAAAAAGCATTGGGATTTGAAACAGCACGAAAGATGAAACTAAAAGATTTGCGTTTTTGGATAAAATCGCCACCTACGGCAAGTAAGTCTTTATAAATGTTAATTTTACCAATACCAACATAATGAAGGAAAGATGAGGAAATGGGAAGATTAAATGGAAAGAAATGGGAAATAAAGACGATGGTACATTTAATTTGGAAATATCTTGCAGCTGCAATCTTATTTTTAGAGGAAAAAAGCTTCAATTTCATTAACAGCGCCATGGTACGGCGAATTACAATTAGGTATATTTTTTTTGTAATATTCTTAAAGGACTTAAAGGACTCACTGTTAAGCATACGGTATAGCATAATGATACTGATACTGAAATTCACTTCCTGGTTACATGACACGTTCATTTGTCTGTCTTTCTAGCTGTCACTTCAAAATTCAAATTTTGCCCATGAACATTTCCCTAAGGAACAGGGGCAAACTTCTCACATATTAACGAGTGCAGTCCGAATCAAGCTTAAGCTCACTGATAAGGGGCCTCCTTTTTATAGCCGATTCCGAACGGCATGCTGCAGTGCGACACCTCTTTGGAGAGAAGTTTTGCATGGCATAGTACCTCACAGATGTTGCTAGCATTAGGAGGGAAAAAGCACCGCTGAAAATTATTATCTGATGGTCTCGCCAGGATTCGAACTCAGGCGTTCAGCGTCATAGGCCGACATGCTTACCTATGCGCTACGGTATCCTCCTAGCTGTCAGTTCTGTGCATGTAAATTTCTTACCCAGATGACTACCCGCCTAAAGACAAAGTCCATTGAAATTGGAAACAAGTAAAAGCGTGCTAAGTTCGACCGGGCTGAATCTTATAAAACCTCCTCCATGGATCGCATCTGTCGAGTTCTTTTCCCGGTATCTCAAACAAAGGATAAAAGAAAATAATTACTATGCTATTGGAGCTGTATCAAGTTATGGTCCGATTCGGACCATAATTGAATTGAATGTTGGAGGCCATAGTAGAAGTCATTGTGTAAAATTTCAGCCAATTTCGATAAGAATTGCGCCCTTTGGGGCTCGAGAAGTCAAATGGGGAGATCGGTTTATATGGGAGCTTTATCAAGGCTAAAGACCAATTCAGACCATATTTGACACGTATGTTGAAGGTCATGGGAGAAGCCGTTGTACAAAGCCGTTTCAGCTGAATTTGATAATAATTGCGACCTCTTGAGGCTTAAGAAGTTAGGATCCCGGATCGGTTAATATGCCAGCTATATCAGGTTATGGACCGATATAAACAATGTTTGGCACAGTTACTGGAAGTCATAACAAAACATCTCATGCGAACTCTAGTGGCTCAAGAAGTCAAGATTCAAGATCGGTTATTTACGATTTAAACCATACTTGGCACAATTGTTGGAAGTCATAACAAAAACTTCATGCAAAACTTCAGCCAAATCGGATGATAATTGCGCCCTCTTGTGTTTCAAGAAGTAAACACCCCAGATCGGTTTATATGGCAGCTATATCAGGTTATGGAGCGATATAAACAATGTTTGGCACAGTTACTGAAAGTCATAGCAAAACATTTCACGCAAAATTTCAGCCAAATCGGTTAATAACTGCGACCTCTAGCGGCCAATAAAGTTTAGATTCAAGATCGGTTTATATGACAACTATATTGGGTTATTGGCCGATTTGAACCATACTTGACACAATTGCTGAAAGTCACAACGAAAGACTTCACTTCAGTCAAATCGGATAATAATTGCGCCCTTCAGTGCCTCAGGAAGTCAAGACCCCAGATCGGTTTATATGACAGCTATATCAGGTTATGGACCGATTTCAACCATACTTGGCACAATTGCTGGAAGTTATACCAGAGCACCTCGTATCTGAAAATCAGACTCAAATTGAAGTTTCTAGACCGATTTGAACCGTACTTGGCACATTTGTGAGAGATCATAACAAAACACTCTGTGCACAATTTCAGTCAAATGAGGTAACAATTAGGGCTTCCAAGGACTCAAGAAGTCAAATCTGGAGATTGGTTTATATGGGAGCTATATCAGTTTAAAAGACCGATTCAGATCATACTCGCAATGAATGTTGGAAATCGGAACGGAAGTGCTTGTGTCAAATGTCAGCCAAATCAAATAAAATTGAGGCCTCTAAAGGGCTATCGAAGTCAAAATTGGGGAACGGTTTAATATGGGGGCTATATCAGTTCATCGATCGATTCCGATCATACAAATATAGAAAGGCAGAAAAGAAGTCCTTCAGCCACAAATCGTATCAAAAATGAAGTCTCTAGTGACTTATAAAGGAAAAACTAGGGATTGATTTACTTAGGGGCTGTATCTGAATCTAAAGCGATATGACCTATTGTACATCCATAAGAAGTATTGGTGCAAAATTGCAAGCGGATAACTTACTCCATCGTAATTTCAACAGACGGAAGGACAGATGGATAGGCATGGCTAGTTTAACTCAGAATATTCAGCCGATAAAGAATAGGAGGGCTGCTATATAAGTTTCTGGACCAATCATGAAAATTCAAATTCCTGCTTTTGCATGCGCTCAAACCAATTTTAGAAGCAATTTTTCCACTCCGACTGAGACACCTCCAAAACATGGTTTTTTGAATACTTCAACAGCATTTTCTGGCAACGAAAATCATTTACCACATCATATCTTAATGTGCGGGAATAAAAATAAATTATTGTGCGAGAGCTCGCAAAGTCATGGTGAACACTTATTCGTCTTCTCTTGCTTGGTTTTCAAATTTCTCTCAAGACTTCAGGCAATCAACTTGTGATGTACTACGCAGACAATATAATACTTCAAAGGACAAGGCTTTTGCATATGGCACACGACTGGGCTACACCTTGCATGCGTCTCAATGTTAACCCAGAGAAGACTGAAATCTGCCTGTTCACGAGGAAGACGAGGATGGGTCAATTTAACGCACCACTTTTCCACAATAGAACGATTTCGGAATCTGACAAGGTCATATATTGGGTTGCCCAAAAAGTAATTGCGGAATTTTTAAAAGAAAGTAAATGCATTTTTAATAAAACTTAGAATGAACTTTAATCAAATATACTTTTTTTACACTTTTTTTCTAAAGCAAGCTAAAAGTAACAGTTGATAACTGACAGAAGAAAGAATGCAATAACAGAGTCACAAGCTGTGAAAAAATTTGTCACCGCCGACTATATGAAAAATCCGCAATTACTTTTTGGGCAACTCAATACTATGGTATGATCTTGGGCAGGAAACTGAATTGGAAGTGCCACATTCGGGAGCGTTCCGAGAAGGCTCACAGATACTGAGCCTACGGCCCGAAAGGGGGCTGAGTCCGAGGATAGTCCACTAGCTCTACAGGAGCGTGATAAGACCGTTATTGGCTTAAGGCTCAGTAGTTTGGTGGACTACGATGGAGAAAAAGTCCAACAACGTCAGGATAATACAACAGGTTCAGAGAACATAGGCGGAGCAATGAGGACCACGCAAACTAGGGCACTGAAGACTATTCTAGATATCCGACCCATAAATATACAGATTAAATGCGAGGCTTCCACTGCGGCTATGAGACTTAAGGCGATGGGAGAATGGATTGGGGATAGGAGCATCTCATACGAGATAAGTGGTTGACGATCGGATACCTGAGACGACGCTTGAAGTTGAGGCGAGGCACTGCCGCCAGCGGCACAGTCATGGATTGATGGAACCGTAGTATTGCCATCTGGCGCAGAGGTTATCATGTCCACCAATGACGCCGAACGCCTGGATTCAAATCCCGGTATGAACATTAGCAAAATTTTTCAGCGGTGGGTTTCCCCTTACTAATGCTGGCTACATTTGTGAGTTACACTGCCATGTTAAACTTCTCTACCAAGTGGTGTCGCTATGCGACACGCCGTTCGGACTCGGCAATGAAAAGAAATCCCCTTATCATTGAGATTAAACATTAATCGGACAGCGCTCATTGATATGAGAGAAGTATCCCCTGTCTTACTATCTGGAAGATCATGTTACAGGGATGGATCAAAGCTGGAGGACAGAGTGGGGGTCAGGGGGTTTACATTGAGATCCCCTGGACTGGGATCTGTTTAAGACTGTCTGACCATAATACGGTCCCTCAGGCGGAGATTCGGGCGATCACGGAATGCGATGCGAGAGGTGGTGTGGTGTTAACGCGATGATGCCGAGTATGAACATCTTTACGGACAGTAAACAGGCCATAAGGGCAATAACAACCAGGACGGTAAGGTCACGAACAGTCTTGAAACGTAAGAAGGAGATTAAAGCCTCCTGTGAGGATGGCACGATCTGCATCGCTATGGCCCAGCACATAGCGTAGTAATTGGGAATGAGAAAGCACACAATTTGACAGTGAAGACCAGAGGAATGCCGTCAATAAACCTGGTTAACTCGAAGCCTTTCGGGTCGACGAAGTCCGAATTAAGGGCGTGGGCGACGAATGCGCATGTAATCCTGTGGAACAGCGAAACAGTTGGTAGGACGGCAAAAATCCTATGGGGAGATAAAGATCGTGAGAAGACGAAGCTATTACTGAAAGGAAGTAAGTTAAAGGTCAGTCTAGATTTCGGTATAAAAACAGGACACATTGGACTACTAGCTCACTTATGCAAAATCGGTGCGTTAAGTGATAGCATGTGTAGGGCATGCGGGGAAGATGATGTGACGTTGGAATATTTCCTTTGTCATTGCCCGGTTTTCGCGGCTAACAGATACGGGCACTTAGGTGTGTACACAATACGAGACATAACCCATGTCGGGGGCGTGACATGGAAAATAATTAAGGATTTTGTAAGTAGCTCGGTATTCCTAACATAGATTTTCTTTTTCGAGGTTACTTTTTTAGTAAAGGTTGATTTTGTAGATATTATCTTTGTGACAACAATTGTTAAACAGCTCACGCACGTTTCTTGTTTTATTTCACTGTCAGACGTCTTTGGTTTGGTCTATAATTTAACCGTGAATCGTCTTACAAACGAACAACGCTTGCAAAGTATTGCATTTTATTATCGAAATGAGTGCTCTGTGAAGAAAGTTCAACGCGCGCTTCTTCCATTCCAGCGACGAAGCTCATTTTTGGCTCAATGGGTACATAAGTGAGCAGCATTGTAGATTTTATGGTAGTAAAGATCAACCAGAAGCATTGCAAGAGCTACCAATGCATACAGAAAAACTTACTGTTTGGAGCGGTTAATGGGCTGGTGCCATCATTAGACCGTACTTCTTCAAAGATGATGCGAATCGTAACTTAAGTGTGAGATGATATCCACCTTTTTTTTGCCCAAAATACAAGAGCTTGACTTGCATGACATGTGGTTTCAACAAGACGGTGCCACATGCCACACAGCATGCGTAACAATGGACTTATTGAGAGGCGAGTTCGGTGAATATTTCATTTCACGTTCGGGTCCAGTCTATTGGCCGCCTAGATCGTGCGATTTAACGATTTTAGACTATTTTTTGTGGGGCTATGTTAAAGTTCATGTCTATACAGACAAGTCCGCTTCAATTGACGCATTAGAAGACAACTTTGAAGCATTTATTTCTAAGATACTGACCGAAATTTTGGAAAGAGTATGCCAAAATTGGACTAAGAGGGTGAACTAGACAACATAGAAGCATTTATTCGTGAGATACTGGCCGAAATTTTGGAAAGAGTATGCCAAAATTGGACTAAGAGGATAGACTATTTGAAGCGCAGTTAAATTATATGGACCTTACTATCGATTCATATAGATTTCATAAATTTTTCTCAATTTTGTGTTTTTATTTTTGAAAAACTTTCCAATAGCTCCTAAAAAAATCACCCTTTATTTAGAGCGCACAACAAGCCCATTATTGGCTTAAATGTATGTCCACAGTGGCATGGGGCGGATTAGTATCCCCAACTTCTTTTCAACCTAACCACTCAGAATTGACTGTCCTATGTTTCTCCAGCGGAACAGTTGCCACTTGACAAGTTTTGCCGAAGAAATAGTTGACCATTTGCTTCGTAAAGTGCTTCTTCCACGAACAACTTTCGTTGGATTTGGCTCGTCTTCGAAGATCCACACACTCGATTTGTTGATTTGTTTCGGGCTCATTCGCATAGATCCACCATTTACCACCTGTGGAGATCTTATCAACTTTTTTTGAAGAACTGCGATCGTATTTTTCCGTCTGTCTGTCGAAAGCACGCTAACTTTTGAAGGAGTAGAGCTAGCCGCTTGAAATATTGCACAAATACTTTTTATTAGCGTAGGTCGGTTGGGATTGTAAATGGGCCAAATCGGTCCATGTTTTGATATAGCTGCCATATAATCCGATCTTGGGTCTTGACTTCTTCAGCCTCTAGAGGGCGCAATTCTCGTCCGATTTGACTGAAATTTCGCACGACGTGTTTTGTTTTGATATCCAACAACTGTGCCAAGTATGGTTCAAATCGGTCAATAGCCTGATAGAGCTGCAATATAAACCGATCTTGGGTCTTGACTTCTTGAGCCTATAGAGGGCGCAATTCTTATACGATTGGAATGAAATTTCGCACGACGTGTTTTGTTATGATATCCAAAAACTGCGCAAGGTATGGTTCAAATCGGTCCATAACCTGATATAGCTGCCATAAAAACCGATCTTGGGTCTTGATTTCTTGAGCCTCTGGAGGGCGTAATTCTTGTCCGATTTGACTGAAATTTTGCACATTGTGTTTTCATATCACTGCCAACAAATGTTTTAAGTATGGCTCAAATCGGTCCATAACCTGATATAGCTGTCATATTAACCGATTTGGGGTGTTGACTTCTTGAGCCTCTAGAGGGCGCGATTTTGCTGAAATTCTGCATGACGAGTTTTGTTATGACTGCAAACAACTGTATATAGTATGGTTTTAATCGGTCCATAACCTGATATAGCTGCCGTATAAACCGATCTGGGTTCTTGAACCTCTATAGGGCGCAATTATTATCCGATTTTGCTGAAATTTTGTACAACGGCTTCTCCCATCATTCAACATTCGTGCCAAATATGGTCTGAATCGGTCTATAGCTTGATACAGCTCTCATATAAACTGATTACCCGTTTTTACTTCTAGAGGGCGCAATTCTTATTCGTGCTAAATTCGGTTGGGCTGTAAACAACACAAATAATGGTCATACGTCAAAATGTTGTGAGTGCGATTGTACTGATCTGAGACCCTATAAAGTAAATACATGGGCTGCTATCTAAGTTTCTGGCCTAGGCACTAGCAAGTGTGGTCAGGTGCAATCTGACATTTCCATTGGAAAGTTTGAAATTTTATACTTTCCAATGGAAATGTCAGATTGCACCTGACCACACTTGCTAGTGCCTAGGCCAGAAACTTAGATAGCAGCCCATGTATTTACTTTATAGGGTCTCAGATCAGTATTTTAAGGTGTTTCAAAGGGAATGATTAGAATACCCCCATCCTTTGGTGGTAGTTGTAAAAAATCAAGTTCTGTAGAAAATCGTCTTGCACACATTCCAATGTTCCATACTTACCCCCACACCGTACCCCCACATAGTAAAGTTGAAGGTTAAATGTTTTACTAATGCACTCATGAACTCAGGACTTTAATTAAAGTACAAACATATGGTTTTTTTTGCAGAGTTGTTTTTTTTTTTTTTTCTCTTAATCGTTTAATGGCAGACCAGATTAAAGTCATGCACGACCTGCAAAGTAATTCTCAAGCAAAAATAATTACACAATAAATAAATGCGCCAACGCATAGCAGCTGCGTATATTTGCTCTAATGTTTGCAACAAATTAAGGGGCGATATTTCAATGTGGTTTACATCGTCTATGACACTGCTCACGTTTCATCAGAATTTTTTTTTTTGCTTCTGGAACATGCTTAGTGGGAGATTGTCTGGCTAATTTGAAAGAGGAGTAAATACAAAAGGCACTACATTTGAACCAGAAATACAATTTCAAGGCTTTAGGATATGTCACAAAGAAAATACGGAACAGCCTTTAAATGTCTTTTACTTATAAAGAAAATTCTAAAAATATTCCTTTTAAGAGTTAAAGTGGGTATTAAGGAATCTTGGGAAAAATTTCGTAGTTCTGTGGAAATATACTTGTGGAGCAAACGATATGAAGTGAAAAGGTAGCTTAGGTCAATGTGAACTCAGCAAATTGGCTTTATTGAAGCCGATTTAATAATGTCGTAGCAAAATAATAAAATTGCGACAGGTTTTTAAAACACCTATTAGGCTAACAAGAAAGCCGATTTTAGTCCGCCAAATAAGCTGTGGGCATAGACCAAAGCCGGTAATTGGTCTATGTGTGCGCTCTAGAAGGTTAATAGTAACAAGTAAGAATGTGTGAAAGTTTGGCCGGGCTGAATCCTGGGAACCCACCACCATGAATTTAGCTGTCGCATAGACCGATCTCCCGATTTAAGGTTTTAGGCCCATAAAAGGTGAATTTATTGTCCCATTTCGCTGAAATTTGGTTCAGTGAGTTGTATTAGGTTTCTCGACATCCCTGTTCAACACGTCCCGGATCGGTCCAGATTTGGATATAGCTGCCTTATATACCGATCTGCCGATTTAAATTTTTAGGCCCATGAAGGGTGGATTATTAAGAGACTTGCTGTTCCGGGCCCGCTTGCTGCGCCACCTTTGACTCTCTAATATATTTTTAGGATGGGGACACTTCGCCCTGAATGTGGATATCGATTTCATGCCACTGTAGCCTATGTCCGCTTATGACGCTGAACCCTGCGTTTGAATCTTGGCGAGGAAATCGCACAAAATTTAAAGCCGTGGTATCCCCTCTTAATGCTGAATATAAGTTTTGTGCTCTACTTTGAAATATATTTTATATGAGCCCCATATTGGCATGATCAATAAATAAGCTATGTTTGAGAGTGGTGCGTACCCCAGACCTCAGCTTTGTCCCGAAAATGAGTATCAAATTCCGGAATATTAATCAATTTTCACCCAAAAAAACGAAATCATGTTTTGTTTTTTTGGTGACTGTAATAGTGCAAAAAAAAAAAATTCTAATAAATCGCATTACCAATCTCCGAGATCTGGTGTTTTAGGGGAGAAATAGCACCTCAGACATTTCGACTCAAATAATGATATCAAAATCGTGCTTCACTCCCAAATCCATTTGATTCGAGCCCCATATTGCTATTGTCGGTAATTATGAACCGTTTGGGGGGTGTTTTAGGGCTGGGAGGGCCATCGGCATTTTTCCTTTAAGATAAATGTCAAATTCGTTCTTTGCTCTCAAATACCGTTGATTTGAGGTCCATATTGCCATAGTCGGAAACAAAGTTCAGTTTAGGGAGTGCTTTAGGGGTACCCCTCATATATTTCGTTTTCAACTGAAATTCGTTTTCTACTCTGAAATACCTTTCATTTGAATCCCATATTAACCTATTTGACGTATTTTAAGGAGCAAAGCGCCACCCAGACTTGTTATTTTCGTTATCTTTTCCTAAATACCTTTAATTTGAGTCCCATATAGTCATGGTCGGCTAATATGCCCATTTAGTGAAATTTGGGGGTGGGCCGACCTCCTATTTCTTGGACCTAATTTATGCCATATACTTTTCATTTGAGTCCCATATTGACATGAACGTCGAATATATCTGTTTAGGGGAGGGGCCGCCCCAACCCCAAAACTGGGTACTTGGACCTAAATTTTAATAAGATGTTCGTTTTGTAGCCTCCCACACCTTTCATTTGATACCCATATTGTGCCTATCGACCCACTTTTGGTTATGGGTGGCATTTTTGGGGTAAGGTCCGCCCCCCTTCCGATATCGATCGATTATCCTTATTCCATATAGGCCCACAAAAAATAGTCTTAAGGCGTTAAATCGCACGATCTAGGTGGCCAATTGACCGGTCCCGAACGTGAAATAAAATATTCACCGAACTCACCTCTCAATAAGTCCATTGTTACGCGTGCTGTGTGGCATGGGGCACCGTCTTGTTGAAACCACTAGTCTGCAAGTCAAGCTCTTGCATTTTGGGCAAAAAAAAAAACAGTTCGATATCATATCACTGTAGCACTCACCATTCACAGTTACGTTACGATTCGCATCATCTTTGAAGAAGTACGGTCCAATGATGCCACCAGCCCATAAACCTCACCATTACTTTTTCTAGATGCATTTATGAATTGCTTCCGGCTAATCTTCACTCCAAAATCGACTATTTTTACGATCGACAATTTACGTATCCATTGAGCCAAAATGAGAGCTCTATGAACTTTCACAGAGCACTCATTTTGATAATAAAATTCAATAACTTGCAGGCTTTGTTCGTTCGTTAGACGATTCATGGTTAAATTATAGACCAAACCTAAGATGTTTGACAGTGAAACGAAATACGAAACGTGGGTGAGCAATTTAAACCAGTGTTTGCCAAATAGATAATAGCTAAAAAATCACCCTTTAGCTCGAGATCATATTCGAAGAATAGCATAGCGAAGAACTAATTAAAGTAAGGCAGGTGTGTGTCCTGGCATGGCGGATCGTGACTTCTGATTCGCCATGCATCTTGGTCAATGTCTTTCTCAATTTGACTGAAGTGCTCTACACACCCAACGACTGATGAGTACGGTGTAGAGCACTTTTTTGCTTTGAAATAAGGTTCAATTAGCCCCCCAAATCTCTTTAGAGCTGTAAGAGAGAAGAAAGACTTACATTCCACCATTCCTATAAAAACTAATCATCATTGCTTCATTCAGGAATATGGACGCATGAGGTGATGGACGGACAGACTGACAAGACTAGAGTTTAAATGTAATGATGTTCATGGGTCGCAGATCAATATTTCCTGGTTTTACAAACGATATGATTAAATTAGTATACCCCCCATCCTATGTTGGGGGAGAATTCCAAAAATCTCCTAACAATCTAATTTCTAATGCATATCTAAGAGGCCTTTTCTTTTTGCATTTGCCCATACTTTAGAATGTCCTCATTTCAATCCCTAATTTCTATGAAAAAGTTATTGCAAGTGTCATTTAGACAAAAATTTCATATTAAACTCATAAAATTCAGTTTTGCCTTCATCTAAATCACTAATCTGACCCGTATCAAATTGAAAATCAAAAATTATTTTCCTTAACATCCAATATTGCCTTTTTTTTTCTTTATCATCAATGCCTTGACTTTCCCTTAGGACCCACCCACGCAACGTTTAAGTGGCATCAATGCTTGCGAAAACTGAATCGCCATCAATAAAATGGACACCCAATTAAATTCACATTTTTGTGACATTTTAAACATCTCTTTAAGGTATTCAAAGAAAAATACAAAAGAAGGTAAAAATCAAATAGCCAGGGACTAGAGTAAGGGAGATACAAAGCGGAGAAGAAGTAACAGCCAAAGAAAAAAACAAAACTTTTGCAATCCAAGAGCAATAAAAAAATCTGCAATCAACATTTCGGAAACGTGCCGCTTTGAAAAAGGGCTACGTGTTATATGAGTTGTGGCTCGTCCCATGTTGGCTACAGCTGTTTTATGCCGGTCTCTCGCCTTAAATGGCTGGTCAAATGGCTAAGCCATAAGGAAAAACACGCATAACACTAACACATACACACTCATGTGTAATATGTGAGAGAAAGAGTATAACACACCGGATACGGATACAGAGGGTAGGTGCCAACAAAAAGACAATAAAAATCATAACAAAATGATGAAAGATTCAATGGAAACCATAAATAACGCCCTAACTGGCTGTAGGAAGCACCACGTCCCAACAAAAAAAAAAAAGAACAACGAACAACACTGGACTCCCCCAAAAGGCTTACAAGACCCAATTTAAAAGGCTAGGGACAAGCGCAAAAAATTTTTTTTTGGAACAAAATAAAATCTACACATATTTGCAGCAGCCATGGAAGAAAAAAAACTCAAGTCCCAACCCATATTCTGGGAAATAGCACATTGCTGAACTAAAAGGGTATACAAATGGTAAGCATTGCCAAACGAAATACTGGGAACTCTTTTTCAAAGCTTTAACCTAAATAAGAATTAAACAAAAAATGCTTGAAACCTTAAAAAAAAGCAGGCCACAACAACAATCATATTGGCCAAGAGGGATAAATATAGTTAAGGCTATTAGACGAGTGCAAAAAATGAGCAACGTCCTTCTATACCCCTCCCCGCCGCCCACTGATTGCTGGTCGAGCTTCAGGGTTCGGTGGGTTAGGGTAGGACAGGTTGGGGTATGGAACTTCATAATCAGCCTTAGAGCTTAAACTTGTATTTGTTCTAAAGGTAGGCAGGTACATTAATACGTTTGGTAAAAATAACTTTTAAATTTCTCTGGAAATTTTGTGGAATTATTTTGGGGGAGATGATTAAATTTCATAGAAATTTTAAGCCATTTTGGTTGTCTAAGGTAAAGAAGCAAAAAATTGGAGGTTTTATTTTGGTTTCATTTTGATTGCTCCACAAGGCTTTCATTGCCATAATTGCCTGTAGATATATTTCAGAATTATTTATTTTTTTTTACATTTTTTCTTAATTTGGGAAAATTTACTATGGCTGAGCTTAAACGTTTATATGGAGAGCAGAAATATCAATTAATTGGGCTGAAGTGTGGCAAGTCGTGTTCACCTTGCGACTTCCAAAATTTGCGGAAAATATAATCTAACAAGTAAAAAGGCGTTAATTGAATCGACCGGGCCGAGCTTTGGATACCCATCACCTCGGGTATATATGTAAACCCCATTTCGTCAAAATCCGATGAAAAATGCATACCTCATGCCCCATAGCAGCTATATCGTAATATGTTCCGATTTGGACCAAATGTGAATAAGCAAAAGTCATTTTTCAATAGTGTATGACAAAATATTGGTCTTTTTAGTAGCTATATCGAAAATAAACCGATCTGAACCATATAGGACACAAATGTCGAAAAACCTAACATAAGTCACTGTGTCAAATTTCGGCGAAATTGGGTTATAAATGCGCTTTTTATGGGTCCAAAACCTTAAATCGAGAGACTGGTCTATATGGCAGCTATATCCAAATTTGGACCGATCTGGTCCAAATTGAAGAAGAAAGTCGGAGAGCCTAACACAACTCACTGCTTCAAATTTCGGAGAAATCGGACAATAAATGCGCGTTTTATTGGCCCAAAACCTTTAATCGAGAGATTGGTCTGTATGGCAGCTATATTCAAATCTGGACTGATCTGGGCCAAATTAAAGAGGGCTGACGAAGGGCCAAACACATCTCACTGTCCCAAATTTCGTGGAAATCGGATAATAAATGCCATTTTTTTGGGCCCAAAACCTTAAATCGAGAGATCGGTCTATATGGCAGCTATGTCCAAATCTGGACCGATCTGGACCAAATTGAAGAAGGATGTCGAAAGGCATAACACAACTCACTGCTTCAAATTTCCGAGAAATCGGACAATAAATGCGCGTTTTATGGGCCCAAAACCTTAAATCGAGAGATCGGTCTGTATGGCAGCTATATCCAAATCTTTACTGATCTGGGCCAAATTGAAGAGGGCTGACGAAGGGCCAAACACATCTCACTGTCCCAAATTTCGCGGAAATCGAATGCCATTTTTTTGGGCCCAAAACCTTAAATCGAGAGAACGGTTTATATGGCAGTTATATCCAAATCTGGACCGATCTGTGCTATATTGCAGAAGTATGGCGAGGGGCTTAATTTAACTCACTGTCCCAAATTTCGGCGACATCGGGCGATAAATGCGCCTTTTATGGGCCAAAGACCCTAAATCTGAGGATCGGTCTATATTGCAGCTATATCCAAATCTGAACCGATCTAGGCCAGATTGAAGAAGGATGTCGAAGGACCCAACACAACTCACTGTCCCAAACTTCAGCAAAATCGGATAGTAAATGTGGCTTTTATGGGCCTAAGACCCCAAATCGGCGGATCGGTCTATATGGCAGCTATATCCAAATCTGGACCGATCTAGGCCAGATTGAAGAAGGATGTCGAAGGGCCCAACACAACTCACTGTCCCAAACTTCAGCAAAATCGGATGATAAATGTGGCTTTTATGGCCTAAGACCCTAAATCGGCGGATAGATCTATATGGGGGCTATACCAAGATGTAGTCCGATATAGCCCTTCTTCGAACTTAACCTGTTTATGGACAAAAAATGAATTGGCAGACGGACAGACATGGACTGACTGACGGACGGACATGGCTCGTCTTAGATTTTTTCGAAGATCAAGAATATATATTCTTTATAGCTGAGCCCGTCCCGATCTGTTACCCAGCTGAGCACATCCCGACCGACACCCAATAATCCTATGTTGGAGAAAATTACTCTAAAATGAAAATGTATTCCAATTTTCCTGTGGATTTTCTACTCTCACATATTTCATATTTAAACCACAAGTAATTAAAAGTCCTGGTTGGGGGTGTGGTGGTCTCAAAAGTGAAAGTCAATTTCGTGCTCTACTCCTAAAGACCTTTCATTTAAGATCCATACTGCCATGGTCGGTAAATATGTCCGATTTGGGGGGTTTTTGGGGATGGGGTGGCCTACGAAACACTTAGCCCCACAATTGGATATCAGATTAGTTTTCTACTCTTAAATACCTTTAATTTGGTACCCATATTGTATTGATTGGTCTATACATCTGTTTGGCGGGTTTTGGGGCTGGGCGGCCCTCCTACGCACCCCACCCCAGATTTTGGTACCAAATTTTTGTTTTTAGGTTACTGTAAGAGTGCAAACGAAATTTCGCCCTACCCATCTCCGGATCTGGTGTTTTTGAAAATTATGGTAAGGGGAGAGTGGTAAAGTTAAACAAACGCAGCAAACAACCGCAACGAAATTCCTACATTTTATTTTTCTTTATTCAGAGGAGCTATAGGTTGTCATAACAAAGATAAATGCTGTAATGATAAATTTTCACCACTCTACCCTTTTTCTGTTCCTGTTGGGGTCTCTAAATTAGCGCCATCTACTGGATGTTGGATCTACTAGATTCAATTGAAAATAGCCAGTAGATGGCGCTTATTTAAATGTTAGTGCTACTCGCTGGGAATGGCTTAATGCCTATAACATTGATTAACGATTATAATATTGACTACCTATTAAATAGTCATCATTTAGTCTTTAGTTTTTAATTAAATTAAATTGCCATATCAAACGTTTTTCTGTGATAGAGAACTAATTTGCCTGTCTATATATTTGGTGCGGTGGCGATAGTCTTACTATTAAACCATGTGAAACTTTTGAACAAAAAGTGTTGCCCGTCAGCACGTCAGTTGGTCTTGTTTATCGATGAGCTAAAAATGGTTCAGATTTTAACATTAAGGTTTGCAACTCCTACTATAACACTGAACGTCATCATTTTGGGGTTAAGGCGGCCTACATTTATTTGTGTCCCCACACATGAATTAAATCACACAGTGGCCTGTTGGGTCATTATGATTGATGGACTGCCTATCCTCCCTTCCTGACCATAATCGTAATCTACTCCCGAATACCTTTCATTTGAGTCCCACATTGTCATGATCGTCCAAAAAGCCCATTTTAGGAGGTTTTGGGGTTGGGGTCCAGTTACTTGGACCCAATTTTTATACCCTCCACCATAGGATGGTGGTATACTAATTTCGTCATTCTGTTTGCAACTACACGAAATATTCGTCTGAGACTCCATAAAGTATATATATTTTTGATCGTCGTGACATTTTATGTTGATCTAGCCATGTCCGTCCGTCCGTCTGTCTGTCGAAAGCACGCTAACTTCCGCTTGAAGCTAGCGTGCTAGCCGCTTGAAATTTCAAGCTAGCCGCTTAAAATTTTGCACAAACACTTCTTATTAGTGTAGGTCGGTTGGGATTGTAAATGGGCCATATCGGTCCATGTTTTGATATAGCTGCCATATAAACCGATCTGGGGTCTTGAATTCTTGAGCCCCTACAGGGAGCAATTCCTGTCCGATTTGGCTGAAATATTGCATGACGTGTGTTATTATGACTTCCAACAACTGTATTAAGAATGGTTCAAATCGGTCCATAACCTGATATAGCTGCCATATACACCGATCTGGGGTCTTGACTTCTAGAGCCACTAGAGGATGCAATTATTATCCGATTTGGCTGAATTTTTGCACGACGTGTTTTGTTATAACTTTCAACAACTGTGTCAATTATGGTACAAATGGGTCCATAACCTGATATAGCTGTCATATAAACCGATCTGGGGTCTTGACTTTTTGAGCCTCTAGAGGGCGCAATTATTATCCGATTGGAATGAAATTTTGCATGACGTGGTTTCTTTTGATTTCCAACAACTGTGCCAAATAAGGTTCAAATCGGTTTATAACCTGATATAGCTGCCAGATAAACCGATCTTGGGTCTTGACTTCTTGAGCCTCTAGAGGGCGAAATTCTTATCCGATTGGAATGAAATTTTGCACGACGTGTTTTGTTATGATATCCAACAACTGTGCCAAGTATGGTTTAAATCGGTCTATAACCTGATATAGCTGCCATATAAACCGATCTGGGATCTTGACTTCTTGAGCCTCTAGAGGACGCAATTATTATCCGATTTAGCTGAAATTTTGCATGAAGTGTTTTGTTATGACTTTCAACAACTGTGCTAAGAATAGTTCAAATCGGCCCATAACCTGTTATAGCTGTCATATAAACCGATCTTGGGTCTTGACTTCTTGAGCCTCTAGAGGGCGCAATTCTTATCCAATTTGGCTGAAATTTTGCACAACGTGTTTTGTTATGACTTTCAAGTATTGTGTCAAGTATGGTACAAATGGGTCCATAACCTGATATAGCTGCCATATAAACCGATCTTGGGTGTTCACTTTTTTAGCCTCTAGAGGGTGCAATTCTTGTCCAATTTGACATAAATTTCGTACAACGGCTTCTCTCATGACCTTCAAAATACGTGTCTAATATCGTCTGAATCGATCAATAGCTTGATACAGCTCCCATATAAACCTATCTCCCGATTTTGCTTCTTGAGCCCCTACAAGGCGCAATTTTTATCCGAATGAACTGAAATATTACACCATGACTTCTACAATGTTCAGCATTTATTTATGGTCCGAATCGGACTATAACTTGATATAGATCCAATAGCATAACAGGTCTTTTTCAATATTCTTTATTTTTTCGACAAATGCGATCCATGGTGTAGGGTATAAAGATTCGGGGCGGCCGAACTTAGCACGCTTTTACCTGTTAATATTGAATTCGTACTCGTACAAACTTCTCACATATCAATGAATGCTTTCCGATTCAAGTTTAAACTCAATGGTAGGCGACCTCCTTTTTCTAGCCGAGTCCGAACGGCGTGCCGCAGTGCGACACCTCTTTGTGGAGAAGTTTTTACAAAGCTCCCATACCAAATGGTACAGTGCCTCTCAAATATCGCCAGCTTTAGGAGGGAATAACCACCGCTGAATATTTTCATGAGGCTATCGCATGAATTCGAACCCAGGCATTCAGCGTCAGAGGCGGACATGCTAACGGAGGTTTCCTGACTGTAAGGTTTATTTATTATTAACTAACTTCCAATTTCTTGTGGCCACCTAGAATTAAGCGATTTAACCTTATTTTCCTTTGGCCTTATTGAATTTTTTTCTAACGACGGACCGACCTCCCCAATGTCAGCAGTATGATAATACTTGTGTGTATATATATTTTGAATGTCCTTAGAAACAGTTTTCATTTAATATTTAATGATATCTAAATGACCAATGAAGGTACTCGCACTATAGCAATGCAATCACCACTAAATGAGCCTTCACAAGTTTTTTGTGTTTTTTTTTGTTAACTTGACTTGGTGGCATGGTGACAACATCTGATGTTCAACAACATGTTGCCACCTGAAACTTGTTAAAAATTCATTTAAAAGAAATCGTCCACAAATTAGAACTGCAGAAAACAGCAAACCCACACACACTCGCTGACATACACACACACACAGACAGTGTAAACAAAGACCAAAAATTATGACAAATTTGTAACAATTTAAGGCATAAATTTGAATAAATCTCCCAGCGGGGCGGAGGGTGGTGTTAAGCTCAAAGATGTTTAAAAGAAGCATTAAATCAAAACGGAAAATGTGATGTGGCCTAAATGGCAGAGGTTTGTTTTATAGCCCTGAAAATTGCGAATAAAATTTGATTTCCCTTTGCCTGCTGTGTGTGTGTGGGATTTTGTTGGCCAAGGGAGCGGTTTAGGCGTAGCTGCTGCAGCAGCAGCGTCTTAGTGAAATTATGATCATAATGACAAAGGCAAAGAGCTGCCATAAATGACTATGAGAAACCCCTTAATGGGAAATGTACGTGGTGTACACTAAAAAAAGTGGATTTGAGAAAAATGAGGTATAATTAAACGAAATACTGCAAAGGAAAAAATTCAAAAAATTCTAGAGAAATGCAAGTTCACTGTACTTAAAACATCACAGGAGGTTTGGAGTTTAGGAGGTCCTTTAAATTTGACATTCCATTTGCGTAGCACCGAAACACTTACTTATCTTACTTTAGAAATTATAAATAATCAGGACAGCTGATGGGGATAAGGATTATGATTAGACTATTACGGCTTGACTTCCCTTCTCCTTTACAATGAAAGGGAAATGTTGTTGATTTCTGCGTAATCCTCGATGTTATGTTCCTTTTCACATCACATTTACTACAGACCTTTCTCTTAGTGTACTCCTATGCCAGTAAGAAGTAAACCCTAAAATCACTTGGCGGTATATAAGTTAAGTATTGTGGTCAGAAAAGCCAAAAAAGGATTTTGGGCGATGACAAAAACAAAGAAATGGAAGGAATCAACACTTTATGCGTGCATGCTTAGGTCGTCAACAAAAAAGGTTATATGGCTAGTGATGGACAATGTGAAAGGCGAGTAAAGTCAGCAGCAGCAGCATTTGGTAGATTTTAATTTAAACAACTTTTCTGGGAACTTTTACTCAGTTCCTGCTGTGGCACTACTTAAGGATTTCTCAGAAGGCGGGTGTGCGTGTTGTAGATGCGTGTGCAAATAACCACAATCTGCCAACTGACTTTGGTTTACGAATGGTATTTACTTTAAGTTAATGAATTTGCAAAGGCTAGGTTGAAATCGGTCAGCACAAAAACACATAGACCCTTACATAGACGCAAACACACACACACACTCACGAACACACTATTAAGCGCCGAACTTAAGTTAACTCACACAAATTTACGAACCCAGCAAAAATGTGCTTCAAACAAAAAGGAAATCATTGTAAGCAAGACGAATTAACTCCCTAACGTGGTTTATGGCATAGGCATAGGCGTAGCTGAAAAGAATCTTGAATGGAAACAAGTAAGAAGGCATAAAGTTTGGCCGGGCCGAACATTGGATAGCCACCATCTCGGATTTACATTTATATTAATCGTATATTGTCGAAACCGGGTGAAAAATGCCCCAATTATTAGCCGAAGGCAGCTATAGCGAAATACGACCCGATTTGGACCAAACTTGGCATGAACAAATACCTATGGGCGTTTTGGGCATATTCCTTTTTATTTCCTTTCTTGCATACGGGTCATAGTATGCCGTACCCCATACCCCAATCATGGGGTATGCATTCTTCTAGCCTTATCAGCGTGTCGCCTCCGGTCTTGAATAGTTACGGAAGCAACCCGTCGGCCCCTGCTGCCTTGTTGCTCTTCAGTCGGGACACATGGCTACTTGGACCTCATTCTGAGTGGGAGGTAAACATTCTATACCATCATCATGGATTGGTTCTACGGTATCCTCTTCGCCGTCATCGTTGGACACTAGCAGCTGGGTAAAATGTTCTTTCCATATGCCCAGCACACTATCTGTATCTGTAGTAGATTTCCTTCTCTGTCTTTGTACCGAAGCCATTGGTTTGATGTTTGATTCTTTAGTAGAATTTCCAGACTTCATTCTGACTCCTGTACATCTCAATTCGCTCGCACTCACCTCTTTCCGTTTTCCTTCTTCTTTCTGCGGAATAAACGTTTATGCTCTCTCTTTTTCTCCCGATATCTCTCCTTCATCTGGCGCGTTGCTACTGATTACAGGGTTGCTCTGTATGCCTCATTCTGGGCCCGTGAACATTCCATTAAAAAACAGAGGATACATCTCTTTGTCAATGAGTGCAGTCTGATTAAAATTTAAACTCTACCATAAGGGGCCTTCTTTCTTATGCCGAGTCCGAACGGCGAGCCGCATAGCAACCCCCCCCTTGGTGTAGAAGTTTTCCACAAATGTAGCCAAAATTAGTAAATGGTTAGCATCCGCTCAAAATTTTTCTAATGTTCATACCTGAATTTGAAACCAGACTTTCGGCGTCATAGGCGGACATGCTAACCTCTGTTCCACGGTAGCCACTACTTTTCTCAGCACACTCTTGCATTTTCTTAGCTAAGACATATAGACGTCCCATACGTGTTCTAGTGGCTTTCGAACTGTTGAAGAGTTTTCTAGACGTTCCTTAGATCAATCTGGGATCCACCATTGCGGTCGCTGTTTGCCTCTTGGCTTGGCTCTGGGGCATGTTGACACAAGCGAGTCATTAAGGATTTTAGTGATCGGCTTGACCATTATATCTATGCACGAACTTAATGCCTTGGTATACCCACCACGGTACAACTCCACATTCTTCGTTGATCTAGTCATGATTGCCCGAAATTGCGATAGTAGACAAATGACTAAATATATCCGCTTGAAATTTTGCTCTCATACTTCTTATTGATGTAGATCATCGGGGCTTGGAAAAGGGACCTACTGATCCGTTATGATCCATTTGTTTAAGCTCCCACATAAAATGTTCCTTCAATGTGACTTAATTAAATCCTAGAAGGCTCTTTTTTTAGTTGATTTGGCTGAATTTTCCTAGGAGTGTTTTGTTATAATTTTCAACATCTTATATATAAAAATCAATTGTTTGTTTGTTTGTTTGTATGTTTGTGTGTTCCTTATAGACTCAGAAACGGCTGAACCGATTTTCTTGAAATGTTCACAGATGAAAATGATCCCGTGGTGAAAATAGGGTACTACATTTTTTGATATCTGAAGGGGGGCGGACCCTCCCCCTTACCCTAATTTTCAGAAACGCCAGATCTCGGAGATGAATGGTGCGATTTAAGCGAAATTTTGTGTGCCCTCATATAGAAATAAAAATTTGGTATCCAAATATCGGATGGGGTACCTAGGGGGGCCGCCCCTCCCTAAAACCTACCAAACATATATTTAGACCAATCTCGACAATATGGGACTCAAATAAAAGGTATTTATGATAAGAAAACGTATCTGATATCCATTTGTCGAACCAAGTGCTAGGGGGACCACCCCAACCCCCAAAACACCCCTAGATCGGACATATTTACCGACTATGGCAATATGGGAGTCAAATGAAAGGTATTTGCGAGTAGAATACGAATCTAATATCCAAATGTGGGATCACGTTTCTGGGGGTCCACCCCTTCCCCAAAACACCCCCCAAACCGGACTTATTTACTGACCATGGGAATATGGGGCTTAAATAAAAGGTATTTGAGTGTAGAATTAGAATCTGATATCCAAATATGAGACTAAGTGTTTGGGGGGCCGCCTCTCCCCAAAAACCTCTCCCAAAGGGGACACATTTACGACCGTAGCCACATGGGGCTCAAAGGAAAGGTCTTTTGGAGTAAAGCACAAATCTGATATCAATATTTGGGAAAAGTGTCTATGGGGCCACCCCACCCCCACAACAACACCCAATCCCCAAATCTGACATATTTACCGATCATATCGGTATTGCGAGTAGAATACGAATCTGATATCCAAATGTGGAACCACGTTTCTGGGGTGGACCCTTCCCCAAAACACCCCCCAAACCGGACTTATTTACTGACCATGGGAATATGGGGCTTAAATAAAAGGTATTTGAGTGTAGAATTAGAATCTGATATCCAAATATGAGACTAAGTGTTTGGGGGGCCGCCTCTCCCCAAAAACCTCTCCCAAAGGGGACACATTTACGACCATAGCCACATGGGGCTCAAATGAAAGGTCTTTTGGAGTAAAGCACAAATCTGATATCAATATTTGGGAAAATTGTCTATGGGGCCACCCCACCCCCACAACACCACCCAAATAGTAAGTATTTGCTGACTTTTGCAATATGAGGCTCAAATACGAGGGTTTTTAGAGTGGAACACGAATCCGATATATATTTTCAAGGGCAACTCACTGAGTGGCCGCCCATCCCCCAAAACACTCCCCAAGCCGGTCACGTTTGCCGACTATGGAAATATGGGGCTCAAATTAAAGGTATTTTGGGAGTAGACCATGTATCTGATATCAACATTGGGGACCAACTGTCGAGGGGACGTCCCACCACCATAACAACCCCCAAATAGGACGTAGTTGCTCACCAAGACAATTTGGGTCGTAAAGAGAGTGGAACTAAATATTTATAGTTTTTAGGGCCAATAACCCAAACCGGACATATTTGCTGACTTTTGCAATAAGGAGTTTAAATGAGATTAGAAAACGAATTTGATATACAATTTTGAAGGCCTTGGCAATATGGGGTTCAAAAAAATCATATATAGATATATGAGAATAGAGCACGTTGCTGATATATTTTCCGGGCTTAGTGTTTGGGGGACCACCCTAATCCCCAAAGCACCCCTGAATCGGCCATATTTACTGACCATGTCAATATGGAGATTTAATGGAAGATATTGGAGGGTAGAGCAAGAATTGATACCCACTTTCGGGACCAATTTTCTGGGGGTCCACCCCTTTCCCAAAATACCCCACAAGCAGCAATTTTTTTGTAACCATCGCAAAATGGGGCTCAAATAAAGGTATTTGGGAGTAGAATACGAATTTGATATCCAAATATAGGACCATGTATTTAGGGAATCACCCCTTCCCCAAAACACCCCTCAAAAGGTAAAAAAATTTCGACCATGCCAATATGTGGTATTTAAGATTAGAAAACGAAATTGATAACCTATTTTGGGCCATGTGTTTGGGGAACGCCTTATCGTGTAAACTCCCCTAAACCAATGGCAATATGGGGTTTAAGTAAATGGTTTTTGAAAGAAGAGCACGATGCTGATATTTTTTCAGGGCCAAGTGCCTGGAAGACCACCTCACCCCAGAAAATACCCCTAAATCATCAGATATCATGAGAGGGCCGAAATAAAGTATTTAAAGAATGGAGTACACTTTACATCCAAACTTAAATTCGTAGACCAATACAAATCATGTGGGATTTGGACAAAGGCACTTATATTGTTAAATTGTTAGTCAAGCGATATTCTATTTTCGTAGCATGGCATTTCACTAAAATCTCTTTAATTGTCGAAAATAAATATTCCAAGGAAACTTTTGTTCCATATAAAGTAAAAAAAGGCGCAGCGGAGCGGGCCCGGGTCAGCTAGTCCATGATAAGTATGGTCCAAATCGAGGTCTAACCTGATATACTAAATTTCCCATGAACATTCCACTAAGAAATAGGGGAAAACTTCTCACATATCAATGAGTTCAGTCCGATTCAAGTTTAAGCTCAATGATAAGGGGCCTCTTTTTTATATTATATTTCAGTCCGAATGGCGTGCCGCAGTGCGACACCTTTTTGGAGAAAAGTTTTATATGGCATAGTACCTCACAAATGTTGCCAGCATTACGAGGGGAGAACAACCGCCAAAAATTTTTTCTCATGGTCTCGCCAGGATTCGGATCCAGGCGTTCAGCGTCATAGGCGGCCATGCTAACTTCTGCGCTACGGTGGTCTCCCCACGTATGGCCTTATTTTGGGTAAATTTTTAGCGGAACTCATGGTGGTGGGTTCTCATGATTTGGTCCGGCCGAAGTTAGCACATTTTTACTTGTTTTCCGCTTAATGCTACATGAATACCCATGCCAGTGGGCATCCTACGTTCGATCCTGCCGCACTTAATGCCAGTTTGCCTATGTTTTTCCTTTGCTCCTGGCTACGCCCCTGTTACACCTCAGAAAAAAAAAACACGCACTTTACTACATTTGGGTTCTACGCATTCCCTCGACAATATGCCTTAAATGGAGATTAATTTGTGTTTGCTAGCATGCGGCTGAGTGAATGGAAAAACGAATGAGAAAGTGAGATTGTGTAGCACAATTAACAATGCCACAATAAAGAACACGTGCTCATACACACACACACACATACACCTCAAAAGAAAAAGTAAGATATTCGGGCAACATTGCTTAATGTCCTTCGTCAGCAGCTACTTGCATAGCCTATTTTGGGGGGTTTTTTTGTTCGATTGTTTCGGCAACACATTTGAGAATTTATTGTTTTCCTTTTGGCCATTAATCGTTTCCAATTTTTCCCTTTTCCCCTTAAAGAAGCAGCAAAACGACTTAAAGATGATGTGCCAGCTAATATAAGGGGGCGAGATGATTGTTTTTTTTTTTGTTCTTTTATAGTATTAACTTTTCCCCATTTTTATTTACTTTAGTTGGGTAATATTCTCAAAAAAACAGCAAATAAAGAGCCTCCTTATCATTTGGTTCTATGCAAAATCTATTTCATGAAAATTTAAACAGATGACTAACTTACTGACTTTCCTACGTTACACAGTCTCCCTTTCTCTCTCTCTCTCTGCGGGGTTAACTTAGCAAAAGTCACTAAAAAGCCTAGACTAGACCATCACACTTTGCTCGTGTTAACATTTATGGCTAAAGTTTTTCCTTCCGACACAAATGGCTGAAGAGAAGAGCAGCGAGGCAAAGTAAACAGCAACAATTGTGTGGTGAAAATTATTCTTCTCTCATTAGGCAACAATTTTCAATATTCCCAAAAGCATTAAGTTATGGTTTACTTTACTTTTCGCCTTAATTGACTCTAAAATGTTGGCTGCGCTTCGCTGGCTCTAAAGTTTACTAAGTTAAATTAAAAAAAATATCCATCATTTTACATAATTATTCATTGTGAATAAAGCTATTTGGGAAGTTTTCTTGGTATTTTACTTTTATGATTTACAGATTTTACTATGAATCCTTGCTGTAGGTGATCTACTATGGCTGTGCCATACCATGGACAAGCACTGAAAGGTCAAAGTACCAAAAGCTATGGTGGAGAATGGTATGATATTGGGAATACTTTAAGGATTTAGCTTTGTTCAATCTGTTTAAGATTTAAGAATTGTGAAAAATACTGTTAAAATATAAAATTGTATGAAAATCATTGTTGAGACTTGTAATGCCTCAAAGTCAAATCGCAGGATTGGATTAAGAGGGTGCTATATCCACTTATAGAGCAATCGGTGCGAGATTTCTAGTGGTTGTTGGGGGCCATACATGTATATCTCGTAACAATTTTCAAGTACATTGGATACAATTTTATGTGTCTAATAGATCAAGGAGTAAATCGGGGGATAATTTTATATGGGGGATTTCCCTATCTGCAGCGAGAGGGCAGTTAGAGCGTATACATGTTATCAACGTCAGTTTCTTTATGACGGTGGATGAGAGCCACATTCTTCAACATCAGTCTTCAAAGGCTCGACGACATCTTCAACACTTGTGCTAAGGGTCAAGGATCTTAGCTTTAGTCGCTTCGTTTGGGTGTATTTTAGAAGAAACAAGTAAAAGAGTGCTAAGTTGGGCTGGGCCGAATCTTGGTTATCCACCACCATGGATTCTGCTAAAATATGGGAGCTATATGAGATTAAAGACAGATTTTGACCAAACTTGGCACAGTTGTTAGAAGTCATAACAGAACACCGCATGCAAAATTTTGACCGAATCGGATAAAAATTAAGGCTTCCAGGGGCTCAAGAAGTCAAAACGGGAGATCGGTTTATATTTGAGCTATATCAGGTTATAAACCGATTTGGACCGTATTTGGCACAGTTGTTGGAAGTCATAACAGAACACTATGTGCAAAATTTCAGCCAAATAGGACAAAAATTGCAGCTTCCAGGGGCTCAAGAAGTCAAATCGGGAGATCGGTTTATATGGGAGCTATATCAGGTTATAGACCAATTTGGACCGTACTTAATACAGCTATTGAAACTCATAACAAAATACTATGTGCAAAATTTCAGCTAAATCGGATGAAAATTGAGGCTTCCAGGTGCCCAAGAAGTCAAATCGGGAGATCGGTTTATATGGGAGCTATATCAGGTTATAGACCGATTTGAACCGTACGTAACACAGTTGTTGGAAATCATAACAGAACATTACATGCAAAATTTCTGCCAAATAGGACAAAAATTGCGGCTTCCAGGGGCTCAAGAAGACAAATCGGGAGATCGGTTTATATGGGAGCTATATCAGATTATAGACCTATTTGGACCGTTTTTAACACAGCTGTTGAAACTCATAACAGAATACTATGTTCAAATTTTTAGCCAAATCGGATGAAAATTGAGGCTTTCAGGGGCTCAAGAAGTCAAATCGGGGGATCGGTCTATATGGGAGCTATATCAGGTTATAGACCGATTTGGACCGCACTTAACACAGCTATTGAAACTTATAAGAGAACACTATGTGCAAAATTTCAGCTAAATCGGATGAAAACTGAGGCTTCTATTGTCTCAAGAAGTCAAATCGGGAGATCGGTTAAAATGGGAGCTATATCTGATTACAGACCGATTTGAACCGTACTTAATACAGTTGTTGGAAATCATAACAGAGCACCATGTGCAAAATTTCAGCCAAATAGGACAAAAATTGCGGCTTCCAGGGGCCCAAGAAATCAATTAGGGAGATCGGTTTATATGTGAGCTATATCAGGTTATAGACCGATTTGGACCTCACTTGACACAGTTGTTGAAAATCATAACAGAGCACCATGTGCAAAATTTCTGCTAAATCGGATGAAAATTGCGGTTTCCAGGGGCTCAAGAAGTCAAATCGGGAGATCGGTTTATATGGGAGGTATATTAGGTTCTTGACCAGTTTGGACCCTGCTTGGCCCAGTTGGTGAAAGGTATAACAGAACATTATATGCAAAATTTCAGCCAAATCGGGAAAAAATTGCGGCTTCTGAGGCTTAAGAAGTAAAATCAGGAAATCGGTTAAAATGGGAGCTATATATAGACCGATTTAGACCGTACTTGGCACGGATATTGTAAGTCATAACATAATACTGCATGCGAAATTTCAGCCAATTCGGACAAACATTGCATCTTCGAGAGGCTCAAATCGGGAGATCGGTTATATGGGAGCTATATATATTGGGTTGCCCAAAAAGTAATTGCGGATTTTTCATATAGTCGGCGTTGACAAACTTTTTCACAGCTTGTGACTCTGTAATTGCATTCTTTCTTCTGTCAGTTATCAGCTGCTACTTTTAGCTTGCTTTAGAAAAAAAGTGTTAAAAAAGTATATTTGATTAAAGTTCATTCTAAGTTTTATTAAAAATGCATTTACTTTCTTTTAAAAAATCCGCAATTACTTTTTGGGCAACCCATAACTTCCAAAAAGTGTGCTTAGTATGGTTCAAATTTGTTTATTACATGATATAGCTCCCATATAAACCTATTTGGGATCTTCACGTATAGAGCCGCTAGAGGGCGCAACTATAACCTGATTTAGCTGAAATTTAGTATGAAGTGGTTTGTTTTCCTTTCTAACAAGTGTGTCAAGTATGGTCTATATCGGTTCATAACCTGAAGTAGCTCCCATATAAACCGATCTCGGATCTTGTCTTCTTGGGCCGCTAGAGGGCGCAATAGTTACTCGATTTGGACGAAATTTAACATGAAGCGATTCGTTTCAATTTCAGACAACTGTGATAAGTATGGTTCAAATCTGTTTATTACCTCATATAGCTCCCATAAAAACCGATCTCGGATCTTGATTTCTTAAGCCGCTAGAGGGCGCAATTATTACCCGATTTGGCCGAAATTTAAGATGAAGCTATTTGGTTTGATTTTAGACAACTGTGATAAGTATGGTCTTAATGGGTTCATACCTGATATATAAACCTAAATAAACCCATATAAACCTATCTCGGATCTTGACTTCTTGGGTCGCTAGATGGTGCAATTTTTATTCAATTTGGCTGATAAAATGGAAAATGGAATGTATAAAGTGATTTATTTTGATTTCCAGCAAGTGTGCCAAGTATTTTCTATATCGGTTCATAACCTGATACAGCTCCCATATAAACCGTTCTCCCGATTATACTTCTGGAGCCTCTAGAGGGCGCAATTTTTATCCGATTTGGCTGACATTTCACACAATGACTTCTTCTATGAGTCGTTGTTAAGTCCAACTTGATATTAAAATTTGTGCCCAAGTGTTGGCCGTCGCTTATGACCTTAACTCAGACTTCGTCGACCAGAAAGGATTCGGGTTGAGCAAGTTTATTGACGGCAGTCCTCTGGCCTTTACACTCAAATCGTCTGGTTTTTTATTTCCCCATACTTCATTCCCCTATACTATGATCCGACACCTAAACGATGCGGATTGTGCCATCCTCAAAGAAGCCGTTAATCTCTTTATTACACTGGAAGACTGTTCGTTACCTTGGCCTCCTGGTTGTTATTGCCCTTATGGCCATTTAACTGTCCATAAGAATGTTCACACTCGAAGTCCTGTCGTGAACATTACAACACCTCACGCATGCCGTGATCGCCCGAATCTCTGCCTGTAGGATGTTATTATCGTCAGGCAGTCGAAAACAAATTTCAGTCCCTGTCCCTCTGTCCCCTCTGTCCTCTAGCTTTGATGCATCTGTATAGAATGATCTCCCATATGACAATATCATAGTTCCGTCTGTTCAAGGTTGTGCCTTTGGCAGCAATGTCTCGCACTCGATCTCAAGTGTCATCTCAGGTATCCGGTCGGAAACTTCTTCTAATCCATTCGGGTTTCCTATCGTCGCCTTGATTACACCACGAAGATATGATGGGCTGGCCTTTAGTCTCCTAGCCGCAGTGGCTGCCACATACTTAATCTGTATGTCAATGGTTTAGATATCTAGAAGACACCAGTGACCTAGTGGGCGCGGTCCTCATCGCTCCACCCATGCCAAAACAACTTGTTCTCTAAACCTATTGCATTATCCTTATGTTGCAGTTTTTCTCCATCGCAGTTCACCAAATTACAGAAGCTTAAGTAAGTATTGGTCTAATCCCGCTCATGTTGAGCCAGTGGACTATCCTCGAATTTAGGCCCCATTTTGAGCATACGACTTGTCAGAGTAATGTTCAACATGTGTGAACCTTCTCGATACGAGCCTGAATGTGACACTTCCAATTCAGTTTCTTGACCAAGATCACTCCTAAGTATTTCATCTTGTAAGATATCGCAATAGAGCTATTGTGGAAACTTGGGGCGTCAAATTGGCCTGTTTTCATTTTGCTCGGGAACAAGCAGATTTCCATCTTCTCTGGGAAAACATTGAGACAACTGGGTGTAGCGCAGTCGTAGCCATCTGCAAGGATTTTCGGCTCTTCTGCATAGCTGATTGGGATCCTAAGCTCTTAGAAGTATTATAACATCGTCTGTGGGTTGAAGTCCCTCCTCAGTCAGCATCCGTAATAGGTCATTTATGGTGATCACCCATATAAGTGGCGATAAAATTCTTTCTGTAGCGTGCCTTGTGGTACTTTCTTCCTTATATTTATGTCATGAGACCCACAATTAATCCACCTGTTGTTTAGCAAATGGTTTATCCAGGTTCAAAGGACCCAGTCCACCCGATACTGGTCTAAGGATTGGATCAGTGTGTCGGTGTCCGCATAGTTGATTTGGATCCTTAGCTTTTAGAAGTATTAAAATATCGTCTGCGTAGCAGACGGGTTCAAATCCCTCCTCAGTCAGCATCCGTAATAGGTCATTTATGGTGGTGCCAATAAAATGCCCCCCTGTGTCTTGCCTTGAGGCACTTTCTCTCATATATTTATGTCAAGAGATCCACAATTAATCCACCTGTTACTTAGCGTATGGTTAATACAGTCGAAGGACCGGGTCCATCCGATACTGGTCTAAGGATTGCATCAATGTGTGCGCACTGCACATTGTTAAAAACCCCCCTCGATGTCAATGCATACCGCCAATGTGTTCGCCTTGACTTCGAAGGATTCTTCCATTTTATGCACAACCTCGTGCTGTGCAGTCTTCACCAACCTCCCCTTGACATAGACATGCTGTTTCTTTGTGAGCAGTTCGCTGGAAGTAGAAACTTATGTAAAAATTTAGGCTCAAGTACTAGGGGGGCGGCCCCACCCCAAACGGACACATAGGCCGATTGAAACAGTGTGGGATTCAAACGAAGGCTATTTGAGAGTAGAATACGACACTTTTATAAAAATTTGGGGTCTATCCTAGGTGGCTCGCCCCATCCCAAAAGGACATGTACACCGAAAGGGACAATATGGGACTAAAACAAAAAGTATTTAAGAGTAGAATACGAAACTTATATAAAAGTTTGGGTCCCGGGGGGTTCCCCATCCCAAAATTATGCGCCAACTGGACATGTGTATCAAACGGGACAATATGGAATTCTAATGAAAGTCATTTGAGAGTTGAATACGAGCAAAAACAAGTAAAAAGGCATTAAGTTCGGCCGGGCATAATTTTGGATACCCACCACCGCGGGTATATATGTAATCCACATTTCGTCACACTCCGGTGAAAATTGGATAACTTAAGGACCCAAATTCGGCACGGACATTGAGTGGTGTAATATATATGTTATTACTCAATTTTGCAGAACGAAATGTTGATATTTTTGGCAGATATATCCAATTATAAACCGATCTGAACTATATTAAGGTCGGATATCGTGAGGCTCAGAAAAACTCACTGTTTCAAATTTCAGCGAAATCGGGTAATAAATAAAGTTGTTATGGGCTTCAGTCCGATTATCGGCAGATCGGTCTATATGGTAGCTATATCTCAATATAGTCCGATCTGAACCATATTTAGGTCGGGTGTCAGGAGGCTAAAAATAACTCACTATTCCAAATTTCAGCAAAAAAATAAAGCTTTTATGGCCTTCAGACCCTTTATCGGGAGATCGGTCTATATGGCAGCTATATCTAAATATAGACCGATCTGATCCATATTTGGGTCAGATGTCGGGAGGCTTAAAATAACCCACTGTGTTCAATTCCAGCGATATCTGGCAATAAATAAAGCTTTTATGGACTTCAGACCCTTTATCGGGACATCGGTCTATATGGCAGCTATATCTATACATGGACCGATCTAATCCATATTAAGGTCAGATGTCAAGAGGTTTAAAATAACCCACTGTTGCAAATTTCAGCGAAATCGATTAAAATATAAAGCTTTTATGGTCTTGAGACCCTTTATCGGGAGATCGGTCTATATGGTAGCTATATCTAAATATAGTTCGATGTGAACCATATTTGGATCAGTTGTCGGGAAGCCTTAAACTACTCACTGTTTCAAATTTCTGTAAAATCGGATGAAAAATGAAGTTTTTATGGGCATTAGACCCTTTATGGGAAAATCTGTCTATATAGCAGCTATATCTAAATATGGTCCGATTTGGCCCGTTTAAGAACTTAACCAGCGTGCATCAAAAAGACGTATTTGTGTCAAACTTAAGATCAATATGTCAATTTTTTAAGCCTGTGGAGTGATTACAACAGACGGATGGACGGACAAACACACTGACATCGCTAAATCGTCTTAGAATTTTACGACGATCCGAAACATATGTACTTTGTGAGGTCGGAAATTGATATATCGATGTGTTGCAAACGGAATGACTAAATGAATATACCCCCTATCCTACTGTGGTGGGTATAAAAATGTTTTCAAATTTGCAACATGTCAAAAGCGGGCCTCTCACACTTTAGGCTACAGCGAAATACACTGGGCCAGCAAGCTAAAATTGAGTCCCATTTATATTTTCTATTGAAAATTAAGTTAAGCCCCTAGCTTAGAATCAAACATTGTTTTTTTTTTCAAAATTAAATTCTTCATCACTCACAAGAAAAATCTCTTCAAAATGCGACACAAGTCTTCACAAATGAAATCGAATTGGAATTTATTGCAAAACCATAGCAATCATCATAAAAGAAAGTCCTTTTTAGAAAACAAGAACTCATTGGCATTGGCATTGCCATTGAACTTGTTTTTCACAAACTCACATGAGAATCAAGACTTGAAATCCATTTCGGAAGATTTTCTCACAACCTCTAAACCACACAACGGCCATGGCATGAGCAATGGAGATGACATTGCGTGTAATCAGCCAAAAACAACAAAAAAGAAAAAAGAGAAAAATGTGCCATAAAATCCAAAGCCAATGGAAATTGAAAAATTTATAGGGACCAGCAGCGGCAGCAGTGGGAGAGGGAAAAAGAAATCTAAATTGAAAATTGATGATTTTTCCAAACAAACTTAAAACAAGGCAAGCAAAACAAAAATGAGGGACCAACGACCACCTAGCACCGTTAAACTACTATCTTTCATTAACATAACCTACCATTACCCTATGTGGCAAAAACCCAAGAAAGGAAATGAAAAATGGAAAAAAGGAAGTACTTGGGAAACTCATACAAAACTCCAAACAGCGCCTTGCCCTGCTGCCCTCTGCCATCGAAAGAAATCTATGGCAACAACACCAAAGTTATACAAAAACCATTGCCCTGCAACTTAATTAAGGAAAATAATGAAGTATGGCGAGACATAATTTATAAGTCCATATATTTTTTAGGAAAGGGAGGAGGGGTGAAGAATAACAGACATACACAACCATCGACACCAGCAAAATAATGTAATATAACACACACCAAAAAATGAGAAAACAGAAAAAACCTCAAGGAAGTACATAATTGAGTAATTGCTTTTTTTCCAAAACAGACAAAAATGGAGCAAGAACTTCTTCTCTCTTCCATTGAGCACCGTTCAAGGACAACAAGCAAAGGCAAACATCTACTTCTCTCTACGTACATGGCACTATAACACTCAACACTCAACAAACACCAAACAGGACAGTAGTACAACAAAGCGTTCTCTCTAGCCCAATACAGTCAAACATTTGTTTGCCTCAAAATTGCCAAGAGTATTTTGTTTGTCCCTTTTTGTTGTTGTTGTTGTTGGAGAGAGCCTTTATTTCTGTCGTTTTTGTGAATGAAGTTTAGTCTGTAACGTTGCTGGCATTGTTGGCAGAATTCCAAAATCAATAAAACAACACAACAAACTCGCAAGGCATTCACGAAAACAACAAACATGCGGCAATGTTAATGTTTAGAAGCCAAGATATACCCAGTTGGAAATGGAAGCAAAATTGTTTGGAAAATTTCCATGAAAATTTAATTTAAAGAAAATTTTCAGAAATTGTAGACTATACCGAAAAATTTCCCAAAAATTTTTTCTTTACAGAAAACAAGGAAATTTTTGATTTAGATCAAGTTTGGCCGGGTCGAATCTTAGGAACCCACCACCATGGATTCTGCCAAATATTTTCACAAATGAACTTAGATGAAGGGCATATGTGTACTTTATGTACAAAGAAAAAAAAATTCCAAAAAATTTTTCAATTAAAAATTTAATTGAAAATGAAATCGTTTTCAATTAAAATATTAATTGATTCTTTAATTTTTAAATTGAGGTGGGTATAAAACCCACCACCATAGGATAGTGGGTGTATTCATTTAGTCATTCCGTTTGCAATACATCGAAATATCCATTTCCGATCCTATAAAATATATATATTCTTGATCAGCGTAAGAATCTAAGACGATCTAGGCATGTCCGTCCGTCTGTCCTTCTGTCTGTTGAAATCACGCTCCAGTCTTTAAAACTAAAGATATTGAGCTGAAACTTTGGATGAGTCCTCTTTTTTGTCCATAAGCAGGTTAAATTCGATGATCGGCTATATCGAACTATATCTTAATATAGCCCCTATATAGACCGATCCGCTGATTTAGGGTCTTAGGCCCATAAAAGCTACATTTATTATCTGATTTTGCTGAAATTTGGGACATTGAGTTGTGTTAGGCCCTTCGACATTCTACTTCAATATGGCCCAGATCGGTTCAGATTTGGATATAGCTGCCATATAGACCGATCCTCCGATTTAGGGTCTTGGTCCCATAAAAGCCACATTTATTATCTGATTTTGCTGAAATTTGGGACAGTGAATTGTGCTAGGCCCCTCGATATCCTTCGTCAATTTGGCCCAGATCGGTTCAGATTTGGATATAGCTGCCATATAGAGCGATCTCTCGATTTAAGGTCTTGGGCCTATAAAAGGCGCATTTACTGTCCGATTTTGCCAAAATTTTGGGCTGTGAGTTGTGTAAGGTCCTTCGAAATCCTTCTTCAATTTGGCCCAGAGCCATATACAATAGATTGATTTCTCAAATTAATGTTTTGGGCCCATAAAAGGCCCATTTATTGTCCGTTTTCCGCGAAGTGAGTTGTTTAAGGCTCTTTGACACATTTCTGCAGTATGGCCCAGATCTGTGCAGATTCCACATACGAACGGTTCGGGTGAAATAAGAATTCTCTCTATAATGCATTGTGCGGTCTGCTGGCCAATCAATTACAAACGGGTGTGAGTTCCTGTGATGTCTAGTATCCCTGACGTACATCGTTACATCAGGAATAAGAAGACGAATATCAGACGAACACACACCATGAAAGTACCGAAAGAACAGCGCCAAACAACCCACATTGCGAAGATGATGAAGGAAGGCATCATCCCCAATCAACGCCATCGCTCTCCTCTGTACACGGCGCCCTGTCTAGCCCATACATGTGAGTTGTACCCCATTTTTGGCCTTATGAAAGTGGTGTTGATGTTAAGAAGATCAGACGGAGTGAAGTAATTCTTACACCGTTTAAGGAAGCTTAAACACTTGAATGCGTCTTTCGGCACTTCAAATACATGTTTAGCCCAACGGACATCACTTTGTATTTTCATGCCCATCAAGAGCTTCTGATTGCTCAACATATACACCGTTGATAGACAAAGATATTACGATCATCGTTTGTGTGACAACAAGCAGCACTGAGTCTTCCGTGCGTTAAAATCTACTCGATTCATTCGACCCCATCGACCCACCCGGGTCAGTGAACGTTTGATCGTCCTTAACAAGAGTTCGAATAGATGAAGTTGGAACGACCAAAAGCTCTTACTTCCTCGTGTAGAAGCAAGAACCTTAGTACGCAGACGCTGTTCGTAAAGAAATTTTTAGCGCCTAAGCACATTGGCACACGAAGATCTTGCCTGTTTGCGAAACAGTTCAGTATTGGCATTTTTATCCAAGCGCCAGTTCCTGAATGCAACCTCTTTCGATATGACAGCATCTCTGCATGTCTGGTTAAACCAACTTTTGTCGTCTGATTTAGCCGTTATAGTCTTAACTGGAATATATCGTCTTCATTACATTTAAAATTATCTTCTCAATCATTTCAGCTGTAGCATTTATATCGTCATCTAGAAAACATAGTTTCCAATTAAAATGCTGAAAGAATTCATTGAGCTTAGCCCAACGTCCGCTTCGGGA
The DNA here is from genome assembly GCF_963082655.1 of Stomoxys calcitrans. Classification (NCBI taxonomy): domain Eukaryota; kingdom Metazoa; phylum Arthropoda; class Insecta; order Diptera; family Muscidae; genus Stomoxys; species Stomoxys calcitrans. Next base: position 41,049,975 of record NC_081553.1, on the reverse strand, counting down.
CTGGGGAGGAAGCAGTATGAAGAGCAGAGTACGAAAAAGATGCTGAAACAATGCAGTGATCGGAGTTATCAAGAGGTGCAAGAGTAGTAACTTCATACTTTTCAGGGTTTGAAGTTAAAAAAAGACCAAGAGTATTATTTTGGTGCCCTTGGAGACATGTGATATGTGTCGGTTCGTTCACTAGTTGCGCCAAACTATTGTGCGCAGCGAAAAGCTCAACGTATTGGCTCTCAGCAGTCGTACTACTCGAATGGGAAAGCCAGGAGGTGTTGTGTTGTGTCATTGAAATCCCCAGCGACAACGATTTCACTGCCCGAAAAATCCTCCAAAATATTTGTAATGGAATTAATGTAAATTAATGTAATGGTTTGTACGCTGGTGGAATCATTGGACCGTATTTTTTCAAAGATGCTGTTGGACGCAACGTTACGGTGAATGAACACATTTCGAACCGAACACTGATTTTGGTAATAAAATTCAATGATTTGCAAGCGTTGCTCGTTAGTAAGTCTATTCATGATGAAATGTCAAAGCATACTGAGCATCTTTCTCTTTGACACCATGTCTGAAATCCCACGTGATCTGTCAAATACTAATGCATGAAAATCCTAACCTCAAAAAAATCACCCTTTAGAAAGGGCGTCAAAGCCGTTCATGGAAGCCTCCCTTTCTGAGTTTGGACTTCTATATAAAAATCCGAAGTGCAGTATATGTGATCCAATCCCGAATTTAACCCAAAGGGAGTTAAATTCAGGATCAGGTGTTGTCGTCTTTGGAACACTACGTCATTACGTACGTATACCAGAGACAGAGTGTGGTAACCAGGGATGTGAAAATCCTGTGGATCTGAATCCTCACGCACCTGGGTCTCACAAAGAGCTAGAATGTTAGGACGGTGAAAATGAATATGTGCATGCTCTGCAAAGAAATTCGCCCTCAACCCTCGTATATCGCCCTCAACCCTCGTATATTGTATTTTGAAATCACCCAACATTTGAACAACCAGAAGAAAAGAGAACAAAAGCAAACACAAATATGTAATAAAGAAAACAAACTCGTTCACTTCTCACCTTTGAAGGCGCATTTATTGTCCGATTTCGCCGAAATTTGGGACAGTGAGTTGTTTAAGGCACTTCGACACTTTTCTGCAATATGGCCTAAATCGGTGTAGATTTGCACATAGCTGCCATATGGAACGATCTCTCGAATTAAAGTCTTGGCCTCAAGAAAGACATATTTACAATCCAATTTCGTTGAAATTTGACACAATGACTTATGTTAGGCTTTTCGACATCCATGTCGTATATAGTTCAGATCGGTCTACATTTGGAAATGGCCACCAAAAAGACCAATATTTTGTTCTACCAAATTGAATAATGACTTGTACTTATTACACCACTCAATGTCCGTGTCGAATTTGGTCCAAATCGGTCCATATTTCGATACGGCTGCTATAGGGGTATAAATTATAAATTTTTCACCGGATTTTCGTCATAATAGTGGTTTACATTTATACCTGAGGTAGTGGGTATCCAAAGTTTGGCCCGGCCGAACTTATCACCTTTTTACTTGTTTTTATTTCATTTTATATTATTTTATTATACCCTCCGCCTCCAGATGGGGGTATACTAATTTCGTCATTCTGTTGTAACTCCTCGAAATATTCGTGTAAGAACGCTTAAAGTATAAATGTTCTTGATCGTCATGTCATTTTAAGTCGATCTAGCCATGTTCGTCCGTCTGTCCATCCGTCTGTTTATCCGTCCGTCTGTTCGTCCGTCCGTCTGTCCACCCGTCCGTCTGTCCACCCGTCCGTCTGTCCACCCGTCCGTCTGTCCACCCGTCCGTCTGTCCACCCGTCCGTCTGTCCACCCGTCCGTCTGTCCACCCGTCCGTCTGTCCACCCGTCCGTCTGTCCACCCGTCCGTCTGTCCACCCGTCCGTCTGTCCACCCGTCCGTCTGTCCACCCGTCCGTCTGTCCACCCGTCCGTCTGTCCACCCGTCCGTCTGTCCACCCGTCCGTCTGTCCACCCGTCCGTCTGTCCACCCGTCCGTCTGTCCACCCGTCCGTCTGTCCACCCGTCCGTCTGTCCACCCGTCCGTCTGTCCACCCGTCCGTCTGTCCACCCGTCCGTCTGTCCACCCGTCCGTCTGTCCACCCGTCCGTCTGTCCACCCGTCCGTCTGTCCACCCGTCCGTCTGTCCGTTCGTCCATCTGTCTGTCGAAAGCACGCTAACTTTCGAAAACTAGCCGCTTTGTACACATACTTTTTATTAGTTTAGGTCGGGTGGGTTTGAAAATGGGCCATATCGGTCCATATTTTGATATACCTGCCGTATAAACCCATCTTGGATATTGACTTATTGAACCACTAGATGGCGCAATTTTTCTCCTATTTGGCTGAAATTTTGAATTACGTGTTTCGTTATGACATTCAACTACTGTTACTAGGTATGGTTCAAGTGGGCCCATAACCTGATATAGCTGCCATATAAACCGATCTTGTATCATGACTTCTTGAGCAATTCTTATCCGATTTCGCAGAAATTTTGCATCAAATGATTTGTTATGGTTTCCATCAACTGGGCTAAGTATGGTCCAAATCGGTCTATAACCTGATATAGCTGCCATATAAACCGAGCTTGAATCATGACTTCGTGAGCCACTAGAGGGCGCAATTCTTGTCTGATTTTAATGAAATTTTGCATGATGTTTGTTTATTGTTTAAAATCAGTCCATAACTTGATATAGCTGTCATATAAACCGATCTGGGATTTTGACTTGTTGAGCCTCTAGAGGGCGCCATGTCCGTCCGTCTGTCGAAATCGCGATAGCGGTCGAACGCGTAAGGCTAGCCGCTTAAAATTTTGCACAGATACTTAGTATTGATGTAGGTCGTTGGGGATTGCAAATGGGCCATGTCGGTTCAGATTTGGATATAGCTCCCATATAAACCGAACTCACGATTTGAATTTTTGAGCTTCTGGAAGCCACAATTCAGCTGAAATTTTGCATGTAGTCTTCTGTTATAATTTCCAATAACCGTGCCAAATCGCCTTATAACCTGATGTAGTTCCCATATAATCCGATCTCCCGATTTGACTTTTTTTGCGATTTGGCTGAAATTTTGCATGCGATGTTCAGTTATGACTTTCGCCAACTGTGTTAAGTACAGTCCTCCCATTTAAACCGATCTCCGGATTTTACTTCTTGAGTCCTTACAAGCCGCAATTTTTATCCGGTTTGGCTGAAAGAATTTTTTTTTTTAGAAAATTTTGTTGGAGGAGGTTGTTTTAATTTGTGTTGTAGTATAAGTGTGAAGATGCTACCTGTTCCATCCATTGGCATACATTTCGAAATGTGGCTAAGCTCGCTCGCTGCTTATTTTTTTCTATGCGCATAACAATGTGATTAAATCTCGCTATTAATGCACTAATTTTTTGCCTTTATATTTACAGATAATTTCTTGGAAACTAGGACTGCTGGTGTAGCGTATTAAACAGGTATGAGCCATTTATTAGGCTGTTTTCTTAATCCAAAACAATGTTTACATGATGGTATCATTGGAAATCGGTCGTGAATACTTATTTCTACCGTTTTCAACTGGCTTTCTTTATAGTCAAAGCCTATGTTTGTGCTAAATTTCGAGATTGGCTGTTGCATATCGCAAATAGGTGTTCTAGTTACAAGTTTGCGTAAACATACAGATGGGCAGGAAGATTCTGTCGATCTGTATATCTTTCTCTCTATTCTATGTATTTTTGATGCTACATACTACAATTATGTTATCACATAATTTTCCTTCATAGTTGTGTAGGGTATACTAATGAGATTGCGAATTTTCTCCTTTGGTTACAAAAACAGATAAAAAACCAGCCAACCTGCTACATACTCCGCAAAGCTTTCGAAAATGCCAACGCAAAAAGTCCTGGGTAATGCTTTTTTCAATATTCCACTAGAGTGACAGCATATTCCCAACCGGTAGCACAGGCAAGTACGGTTCAGAAAAAAGCAACTGTATTTGCCATGGTTCCAATGCAGTTGTGTTTTTTTTTTTGCCTTTCTGGATTTGCATATGTTTCACAATGTGCAGGAGTTTCTTTCGTGTTTTTTTTTTGTGTTTTATTAAAATGAGCAAAGGAATAAATTGTAGAAGAAGTTTTTTCTTTTTGTGGCATTATTTGATGTTATTGCATTCAGAATTTTGGAAACGCTTTTATGAATTTCGTTTTGAAGACAACTTTGTATTTAACGTGTGAATAAATTAGCATGTTATGTACGAAACTTTCACAATGGTGTTTCCTATGCCATTTTGGCAAAGGAAAATATGATCATAGTGAGTGTAAGTAAGATGAAAAAAGAAAACCAGTAAGGAAAGGCAAAAGTCGGGCGGAGCCGACTATATGATACCATACACCTGCCCTACAATTTTAAATCCGAACAATATCTTCTTATATATAACAAGTAAGAGCGTGCTAAATTCGGCCGGGCCCAATTTTATATACCCTCCACCATGGATCGCATTTGTCGAGTTCTATGCGCAGTATTCGTACATTCGGAGAAGAAATGCGCCTTGTGGGGGCTCAAGAAGCCGAATCGGGAGATCGGTTTATATGGGAGCTGTATCAAGTTATTGATCGATTCAGACCATATTAGACACGTTTGTTCAAGGTCATGAGAGAAGCCGTTGTACAAAATTTCTTCCAAATTGGATGAGAATTGCGCCTTCTAGAGGCTCAAGAAGTCAAGACCCCAGATCGGTTTACATGGCAGCTATATCAGGTTATAAACCGATTTGAACCTTATTAAGCACAGTTATTGGAAGTCATAACAAAACACGTCGTGCAAAAATTCATTCCAATCGAATAAGAATTGCGCCCTCTAGAGGCTTAAGAAGTCAAGACCCAAGATAGGTTTATATGGCAGCTATATCAGGCTATGGACCGATTTGAACCATACTCAACACAGTTGTTGGAAGTCATAGCAAAATACGTCGTGCAAAATTTCATTCCAATCGGATGAGAATTGCGCCCTCTAGAGGCTCAAGAAGTCAAGATCCCAGATCGGTTTCTATGGCAGCTATATCATGTTAATTACCGATTTGCTCCGTACTTAGCACAGTTGTTGAAAGTCATAGCGAAATACGTCTTGCAAAATTTCATTCCTATCGGATAAGAATTGCGCCCTCTAGAGGCTCAAGAAGTCAAAACCCAAGATCGGTTTATATCGCAGCTATAACAGGCTATGGACCGATTTGAATCATACTCAACACAGTTGTTGGAAGTCATAGCGAAATACGTCGTGCAAAATTTTCCTTCAAATCGGACGAGAATTGCGCCCTCTAGAGGCTCAAGAAATCAGACCCAAGATCGGTTTATATGGCATCTAAACCATGTTATGGACAGATTTGAACCTAGTTTAGAGCAGTTGTTGGAAGTGATCCAAAACACCACGTGCAAAATTTTCCTTCAAATCCGATGAGAATTGCACCCTCTAGAGGCTCAAGAAGTTAATACCCAAGATCGGTTTATATGGCAGCTATATCAGGTTATATACCGATTTCCTCCGTACTTAGCACAGTTGTCGAAAGTCATAGCAAAACACGTCGTGCAAAATATCATTCCAATCGGATAAGAATTGCGCCCTCTGGAGGTTCAAGAAGTCAATACCCAAGTTCGGTTTATATGGCAGCTGTAACAGACTATGGACCGATTTGAACCATACTCAACACAGTTGTTGGAAGTCATAGCGAAATACGTCGTGCAAAATTTCATTCCAATCGGATAAGAATTGCGCCCTCTAGAGGCTCAAGAAGTCAAGACCCAAATCGGTTTATATGGCAGCTGTATCAGGTTATAAACCAATTTGAACCTAATTCCGCACAGTTGTTGAAAGTCATAGCAAAACACGTCGTGCAAAAATTCATTCCAATCGAATAAGAATTACGCCCTCTAGAGGTCCAAGAAGTCAAGACCCAAGATCGATTTATATGGCAGCTAAATCAGGTATTGAACCATACTCAACACAGTTGTTGGAAGTGATACCAAAAGTGATACCAAACAAACAAAATTTTCCTTCAAATCCGATGAGAATTGCGCCCTCTAGTGGCTCAAGAGGTCATGACCCAAGATCGGTTTATATGACAGCTATATCAAGACATGAACCGATTTGGCTCATTTACAATCCCAACTGACCTACACTAACGAAAATTTTTTCTGCAAAATTTCAAGCGGCTAGCTTTACTCCTTCGAAAGTTAGTGAGCTTTCGACAGACAGATGGACGGACGGACAGACGGGCGGACATGGCTAGATCGACTTAAAATGACATGACGATCAAAAATATATAACACAGATGCATATTTCGAGATGTTACAAACAGAATGACGAAATTAGTACTCCCACATTCTGTGGTGTAGGGAATGAAGAGGAGAAACTCCTAGATATATAGGTACAATGAGCATGTAAATATTGGGTTGCCCAAAAAGTAATTGCGGATTTTTCATAAAGTCGGCGTTGACAAATTTTTTCATAGCTTGTGACTCTGTAATTGTATTCTTTCTTCTGTCAGTTATCAGCTGTTACTTTTAGCTTGCTTTAGAAAAAAAGTATATTTGATTACAGTTCATTCTGTTTTATTAAAAATGCATTTACTTTCTTTCAAAAAATCCGCAATTACTTTTTGGGCAACCCAATAAAAGCATAAAAGTTGGACATGTCTGTTTCTGCTGTAAGAAACTCAAAGAAATTGTATAAAATTTGTAAAAAAAAGGTAAAAGCATAGATTAAGGTGGAAGTAAGCCCACGACCCTCATTACCCATAATCTAGGGTAGCCCCATGTAATCGACTTTCACCTTTGACAACTTAAGATCCTTGAGAATGATAGCTAAGAAGCACTCAAAATGTATTCCACGAAAACGAATTCCAAAGGCCTACATATAGAAATTCTATTAAAAGTCCAACAAAAAAATTCCATTTTATCCCCAGTCTACTAGTATATTGGCCAAAGCGACCCTGGCTTATTCCCTTTTGAACTCTTCACCTATACTAAGACATTTCTCACGAAATTAATACACATACATACGTATTATTTTAACGAAATTGGCCCAAAACTGTCATAGTAAATCCACATTTATGTCTGTTAGCAAAAATGATGTTGCCATT